>NC_081409.1:321294320-321600154 GCF_030272615.1 Cryptomeria japonica | reverse complement strand
TTTTGATGCGCACGTCAGACACTATGTTATGTTTTTCAAAAAAAAAATCAGGGTCTATTTTTTCGTTCACGAAGGATTTGACCCCCTTAATCTTATCCAATTTTGAAAAAGTTTAGTAGTTTGGAAACTAGATTCAGAGTACTACAATATTTGTTCTTTGTATATCTTCATATCTTGAGTGGATGACTTTCAAATTTTGCTTCCAAGTTCAGGTTCACTTGATTTCAGAAAAAAAGTATCCACTTATACCCCCCTTTTTGACCACCATCTTTGTGCACTTACCCATGTGTGAATCCTATTATTTAATATTATAGTATATCTACATAAAATTTCCTCCCCATTCCCTTGGCAAACCCATATAAAATTTGAAGGAATATGAGGATTATTATTAGATGTATCTATTTTCATTTATAAAGTAGTTTTATTTGTTGGCAATTTGTAGGAATTGATTATGTGTTGCATTGATGTTTTGTCATTGATGGCAACACCGGTTGTTTTGGTTGTTTACCGGTTTCCGATTGGTTCCGATAGAGTGGTTGATTATGTTATTTATCTGTTAGGATCCTGTATGCTTTTGTTTGTGGAATTGGTTTGGATCTGTCATTCATTCTATTCAAATGTGTATCAAAATCAGTTGGTTCGGGATTTGATGACTCAGGAGCTATCATTTGTTCTAGTAAGCCTTTTGGTCACCGGTAAGAGTTTTACCGACAAAGCTTTGTTGAAGATCTTTTGATGCACATGATAAGTGGTGTTGGTGTGGCTTCTAGATGGCTTTCAGGATGTTGTTGGTTATCTTGTTCATGTTCCAGTTCATCGGTGGTGTTGGATTTGATTTATGACGACCTATTTTGGGTCCGGTGTTATCTAGGTTATGGATTGATTTTCGTAATGTGTTGGAGGATGTTCTTGATGTGTTATCTGTAGGATTTAATGATTGGTTTACATTTTTTTTGGCCTAAGACGACTTGGTTGATAATTGGATTATGGTTTTATGTTATGAATTTATTGTATTATCTTTTAGGTGGCCGACCTAATTGTTTAGGTCCCAGGTTGGTATAAATATTATGTAAGATCTCTTTGTAGATCATGGGTATATGTGTTGATAGGAAAAGGTTATGGGATGATTTGTGTGTGAATAATGTTGTAATCATATGCAAAAGGTTTGGTCGATCATAGGTGATCAAATTGGGTTTGTAAGAGAGGTTTAAGGCCTTTGGTATTGAGCTAACCAAAACTGTACGCAGGCATAGGAGATGCCATTCTTGCAGTTCGCTCTTCTTTCCGAATTGTAGTCCGATGTATATCTAGTCAATGAGGCTCCCTTTTGTGATGAGCAGTGCGCTCTAGGTGGTTGGCCTTCCTGCATGTGGAGGCCCCTCATATTGTAATCAAATACTTGCTGCAGAAGTATTATCTGACTGTGGGTAGGCTTCCCACCGTGGTTTTTCCCTTTACTGGGTTTTCCATGTAGAAATCTTGGCATGTGTTATGGATGGATGGTAACTATTCTGTGATTTATGTTTATGTTTAAATGTTTTATTAGTCATTCCAGTATTAAGTTTATGTGTTCCGGTAATAAGGATATAAAGGCTTAAAGTTCTATAATTCGATGACAACTGATTCACCCCCCCTCTCAGTTGTCCTCTTGTTATCTAAGTTGTCTAACAATTGGTATCAGAGCTTGGTCCTCTCTACAGAAGCTTAACCACTTGAGGAAGATCCTATGGTATCTAGTAGTTCAAGTTCATCTGCTGCTGTTTTTCGGAGAGAAATTCCTAGGTTTGATGAAACAAATTATAGGGTATGGAAGATTCAGATGGAGACTCATCTAAGATGTCTTGGAAAGGAGATTTGGGAGATCAGTGAGAATGAAAATACATTATTTAATCCGACATCTCACAATCTTCCTCTGGCTGGTCTAGATAAATAATTTGAGAATGATTGTAGAGCTAGAGAAGCCATTTTGTGTGCACTTTCTGATCAACAAATTATGGGACTAACTGACAAATCAACTGCAAAGGCTATATGGGATAAATTGGAGACTCTGAATGAAGGTGAACCTACTATTAAAATTGTGAAACTTGATGGTTACCAGGTAAGGTATAAAAATCTAAAGATGGAAGAAGATGAAAGGATTACTGCTTTTATGGAGAGAGTTAATGATATTGTTTTGGGAATTCAATGTTGTGGTGGATCTCTGAGTGAAGATGAAATAGTTTCTAAAGTACTAAGAGCTTTTCCACCAGCTTATAAGATGAAGGCTACTACAATTAATGAATTGAGAACTATGACAAACACCTCTGTTAATAGGGATACCCTGGTTGGGAAATTATCTGCTTTTGAGCTTGAGTAATTTGGACCTTCTAGAGCTGTTAAATCTGAACCTTCTTTTCATGCATCTACATCATCTACCGACAAGAGTGATTGGAAAGCTTTATATGCCAAGGAACTACAGGATATGAAGAAAGAAGATGAAGAGTTTGAGCAAATGAAGCCTTATTTGCTAGAAGAGTACCTAAAGGATCAACAATAAGTAAGTATGAAGGAAAATCACCTTTTAAATGCTTTGCATGCAATAAGATAGGTCATTTTGCATCTAGATGTCCTTAAAGGAATTCAAGATTTGAAGAAAAAGCTAGAAGATATTTTAGGCCTAACCATGATTATCAGAACAAGAATAAGTAGAGGAAAAACAAAGATAAATCATGTTACTATGCGGATGAGGAAGGTGTGACTGATTCTGATGATGAACCGACACAAGATTCATCTAGTGGATCCGACAATGAAAAGGAATGGATATTTTTGGGCTATCAAGGAAGATGATCCGATACTTGAAGAGAAGGCCCTTGCTGCTAAAATTGAAGACAAGGATGAATGGGTAATTGATAGTGGATGTTCACATCATATGACTGGAGATAAAAGGAATTTCTTATCTATGCAAGATTTGGAGATGACAAAGCATGTATGATCAAGGGAAAATGAACAATATCATTGGACGGTAAGCATAACACTGATAATATTTATTATGTTGAAGGTTTAAGGCATAATATTTTGAGTGTATGACAATTGGTGGATAAGGGATTTCAGTTATAGTTCAAGGGTGGAAAATGCAAGATTATCAACAGATTTGGTTTGGAAAGTACAACTAGTACACAGACTAAAGGTAATATCTTTCATTTGAACTCCGGTGAGAAGACATGTTTGATTGCACAAATTAATGAGAGTTAGCTATGGCATAAGAGGTTGTGTAATGTGAATTTTGATTGTATTGTGAAGATCAGTTCTACTAAGGAAGTTAGAGATATACCTAAGATTGTAAAGCCCTATAATACAATATGTAAGGAATGTCAAATAGCAAAGCAAGTCAGGATTTCTTGTAAGAATATACAAGATAAATCTAATGATGTTATTGATCTTATTCATACTGATTTGTGTGGTCCTGCTAGAATCAAAAGTTTTTAGGGTGATAGATATTCCATGCTAATCATTGATGATTATTCTAGAATGACGTGGGTTACTTTTCTAAGGGAGAAGTCTAAAGCATTTGCAAAGTTTAAAATATTTAAAGCTAAAGTTGAGACAAAGACAGGTTTGAAGATTAAATATTTAAGGCCAGATCAGGGTGAATAATTCACATCTGGTGAATTTAATAGTTATTGTGAGAAGAATGGGATAAGGAGACAGCTGTCTGCACCTCAAACACCTCAACATAATGGAGTTGTGGGAAGGAAGAACATAACTATCTTGGATGTAACTAGAACCATGATGATGGAAGCTAATCTGCCTCATATCTACTGGATAGAAGCTGTAAGAATGGTGGTATACACATTCAACATAGTTCATATCAAAGGAGAACTGATAAGTCACCTTATGAGTTATGGTTTGGTCATACACCACCAGTTAAGTATTTCAGAATCTTTGGTAGTAAATGCTATATCAAAAGAGATGATTCCATTGGAAAGTTTGATACTAGATGTGATGAAGGAATATTTCTTGGTTATTCTAATGAAAGCAAATCATATAGATGTTATAACAAAAGATTGCAGAGAATTGTGGAGAGTACAAATGTCAAAGTGGATGAGCAAAACATAAGTCAAATCATAACTTATGAGAGAGAACCGACAATGGAAATGATCATAATTGAACCGGTAGCACCTATACCAGAACAAAATGTTGAACCAGTTACTTCGACATTATCAAAGAATTCAACAGTAACTGAAGACCAGGATAGAGGAACAACAAATTAGAAGACTCCTAGGTATGTAAGGTTGAATCATTCTAAGGATCAGATCATTGGAGAAAAAAACAAATGAGTGATGATAAGAAGAAGGTTGGCAGCAGATGAGGTATGTAAATTATTTGTCAAGTTGAATCGACATCAATAATTGAAGCTTGTAAAGATGAATATTGGATGAAAGCTATGGAAGAAGAATTAGACCAAATAGAAAAGAATAATACATGGACTTTAGTTCCCCGACCTATAAATAAGAATGTTATTGGAACTAAATGAGTCTTCAGGAATAAATTGAATGACGATGGACAAGTTGTGAGGAATAAAGCTAGATTGGTTTGTAAAGGTTATTCTCAGAAGGAAGGAATTGATTATGGCGAAATATTTGCACCAGTAGCTAGGATTGAAGATGGGTATGTGCAGGATCATGGTGTGCCAAAACAGGCCCTTAAGTGGCAATGAAATTTCAAAAAATCAGTTATGTAACTTGACATGAAAAATTGAATAAGTTATGAACATTATTTTTAAAATATGTAAGAAGAGAATCTATAGAATATTGAATGTAGTTTCTAAGCTACTAGTTGTTTTTTGAAAAAAAAAAATCCTATTTGATGAAAATTTCAAATTTCAATGCAGTGGTACAAAAATTTCAGGAAAAAGATAAGAAGTAGGTGTATGTCTGACCACCCTAATCACAATCAAATCATAATATTTTTTTATAAGATTTATAATATAAGTATTAGACTCATGTCCGGATGTGACACATATTTTTTTATAAAGTAAATAATTATTTATGAATTTTTTACTACAACTTTTCTGAAATTCAGAAACTCCTACTTCTGACCGCATTAACTTGGTCAAAACCTCATGAAATTCGATTTTTAAAATTTTTTCCCTATAGTAGACAAAGCATAGGATGTGACACATGTTTCAGATTCAAAAAATGTTATGCGGTTTGAAAGTTATGAGTATTTTTCAATCAGTCTATCAATCAGGACTTTTGTCAGAATTCAATTAGAAAATAAATAATAAATATTTATTAAAGTTGAAATAAGACAAGCCTTATATTATTGGAAAGCTGAGAATGTCTTTAAAAAACCCTTTTTGTTTTATCAATTTTGGCTATAAAAAAAGTCATCAGCCACTAGTGTAAAGTCTGGAAAATCAAGGAATACTGAAAAACACTTTTTTTTAGTTGACTTTCCAAGCTTGTCACTTCCAAGCCAAATCCCAAAGAAAACCCGAACCAAAAGATGGATGGAAAATTTATGTTTTAAAATCGGATACTCGATAAAATCGGATATCCGTTTTTGAAAAAATAAAAAAATAAATTTTAGTAATTTGGGCATAACTTTTGTGTTTTATATCGAAATCTTGATTTTTTATAGGCGTTGGAAAGGTAATTAAGAGCTCTATGATATGGAATAGGTATATTTTCAATTATTTGTTTTAAAAATAATTATAATTCATTTAAATTCATCCTTCATTTTTAAAACATAAAAAACTCATGACTTTTTCATATGATTTCCCTATTGCATGAATTTATGTAACAATAATCTCAAAATAAACTAAATAAGTAATTGATTAATAATAGAAAATTAATAAATTTTATTGAGTTCAATAAATTTTGATAAACCATGTTATCTATGTTTGTTCCTTTCTCCACCTCTCTCTCTCCTAAACCTATCGCTCCACCTATTTGTTTCTTCCTCCCTTTCTTTTGTCCATATTTATACATCTCTCTCTAGACCTATATCTCTAACTGTCAATGAATACCTCATTCAATCTCTCAATCTCTACGAGGTGCTTATATTTCTACCTCTTCATAATTTCTTCCTCCAGGTCACTCTCTCTTCCCTAAGATCTAGACTAGTCTCTCTACATTTCCTTCTCATCTCTAGCAACAAAATTCAGAGGGGACAAGGAGAGGCGTAGGGAAGTATCAAAAAAAGGAGAGGGGGAGAGAGGTGAGAAGGAGAGATTAATTGGGGGGAAGAGAGAGTGAGAGAGAGAGAGCTATAGGTAATTAGGTGGAAGGTGAAGAGAGAGAGGGAGGGGGTGATTGGGGTGAAGAGAGAATGAGAGGGAGAGTTTGAGATTATTAGGGGGTAGGAGGAGAGGGGGAGAGGGAAACGTATCAACAAAGAGAGAAGATAGATGGGGACAAAGGTGAAGAGAGACATAGAGAGTAATTAGGGGGTGGGGAGAGGGGGAGAGGGAAGTATCTATAAACCCATAGGAGGGGAGAGGTGATCGAGGGTAATTGAGGGAAAGAAATAATGTGAGAGAGAGTTGGGTGTAATTATCGGATAAGAAGAGAGGGAGAAGAGTAAGTATCAAAAAAGGAGAGAGGGAGAGATGTGGAGAGAGGTGAAGAGAGTGATAGAGAGAGGATAATTAGTAGGAGTAGAGGAGAAGAGGGAAGTATCAACAAAGAGATGGACTAGAGAGAGGGTAATTAGGGGGCTCTCTCCCCATCTCTCCTCCCTCTTTCTTTGTTGATACTCCCTCCCTATCTCTCCACCCTCCCTTCCCCTAATTACCTCCTCTCTAGACCTCTCTCTTTGAACTTCTCTCCTCATCTCTCCCTCTCTCCCTTTGTTGATACTTTCCCATCCCCCCTCTCCTCCCAACACCTAATTACCCCCAACTCTCTCTATTTCTCTCCTCCCCAAATGTCATCTCTTTGTCATACCTATCCTTACCTCTAACTTTATGATATGACCCCTTAGGTGTCATTAGGGGTCATATTGTGTCCTAATGAGTCATATGGTATCCTATGAATCCTTAGAACACCATATGATGTTGTTAGGGGTCATATGGTGTGCTAAGGGTTCATATTGTGTCTTAAAGGGTCATATGGTGTCCTATGACCTCTTAGGACACCATATGACTCCTTAAAACACTATATGGCATTGCTATGGGTTGTATGGTGTCTTAAGGTGTCATATGGTATCATATGACTCATTAGGACACCATATGGTGTCGTTAGGGTTCATATGGTGTGCTAAGGGGTCATAAGATATCATATGACCATTGAGGACACCATATGACCCCTAAGGTGTCTTTAGGGGTCATATTGTGTCCTAAGGGGTCATGTATAGTGTCATATGACCCCTAGGAAACCATATGGTGTCGTCATGGATTATATGGTGTCCTAAGGGATCATATGGTGTCCTATGACCCCTTAAGACAACATATGATCCTTTAGGTGTCGTTTGGGGTCATATTATGTTCTAACGGGTCATGTGGTTTCCTATGACCCCTTAGGACACTATATGGCGTTGTTAGGGGTTGTATGGTGTGCTAAGGGGTCATATTGTGTCTTAAGGGGTCATAGGACATCATATGACCACTTAGGACACCATATGACCCATTAGGTGTCGTTAGGGGTTCATATGGTGTCCTATGACCCCTTAGGTGTGTTAGGGGTCATATTGTGTGCTAACGGGTCATATGGTATCTTATAAAACCCTTGGATACCATATGACATCTTATAACCCCTTAGGATACCATATGGCATCGTTGGGGTTATATGGTGTGCTAAGGGGTCATATTGTATCTTAAAGGGTCATAGGACATCATATGACTCATTAGGACACCATATGACCCCTCAGATATCGTTAGGGGTCATATTGTGTCCTAAAGGGTCATATGGTGTCTCATGAACCTTTAGGACACCATATGACACCTTAGGACACTATATGATGTTGTTATAAGTCTTATGGTGTCCTAAGGGGTCATATGGTGTTCTATGAGCCTTTAGGACACCATATGGTGTCGTTAGGGGTCGTATGGTGTGTTAAGGGGTTATATGGTATCCTATGACCCCTTAGGACACCATATGACCCCTTAAGTATTGTTAGGGGTCATATTGTGTCCAAACGGGTCATATGGTGTCCTATGACCCCTTAGGACACCATATGGTGTCGTTGGGGGTTGTATGGTGTGCTAAGGGGTCATATTATGTTCTAAGGGGTCACAAGACATCGTATGACCCATTAGACACCATATGATCCATTAGGTTTTGTTAGGGGTTATACTATGTCCTAAGAGGTCATATGGTGTCTTGTGACCCTTTAGGACACCATATGACCCCTTAGGACATTATATGGCATCATTATGGGTTTTATGGTGTCCTAAGGGGTCATATGGTGTTCTATAACCCCTTAGGACACCATATGACCCCTTAGGACACTATATGACACTATTAGGGGTCATATTGTGTCATAAGGGGTCATATGGTATCTTATGACCCCTTAGGACACTATATGATGTTGTTAGGGGTCATATTATGTTCTAAGGGGTCATATGGTGTCTTATGATCCCTTAGGACACCATATGGTATCATTATGGGTCATATGGTGTCCTAAGGGGTCATATGGTGTTCTATGACCCCTTAAGACACCATATGGTGTTGTTATGGGTCATATGGTCTCCTAAGGGGTCATATGGTGTCCTATGACCCCTTAGAACACCATTTGGTGTTGTTATGTTTTGTATGGTGTCCTAAGGGGTCATATGGTGTTCTATGACCCCTTAAGACACCATATGACCCATTAGGACACCATATGGTGTCATTAGGGGTCATATGGTGTGCTAAGAAGTCATATGATGTCCTATGGCTCCTTAGGAAACTATATGACCCCTTAGGTGTTGTTAGGGTTTATTTTGTGTCCTAAGGGGTCATATTATGTCCTAAGGGGTGAAATGGTGTCCTATGACCCCTTAGGACACCATATGACCTCTTAGGACACCATTTGGTGTTGTTATGTGTTGTATGGTGTCCTAAGGGGTCATATGGTGTTCTATGACCCCTTAGGACACCATATGGTGTTGTTAGGGGTCGTATAATGTGCTAAGGAGTAATATGGAGTCCTATGACCCCTTAGGAAACTATATTTCCCCTTAGGTTTTGTTAGGGTTTATTTTGTGTCCTAAGGGGTCATATGGTGTCCTATGACCCCTTAGGACACCATATGGTGTCAAAATGTGTCTTATGGTGTCCTAAGGGGTCATATGGTGTTATATGACCCCTTTGGACATCACATGATCCCTTAGGACACCATACGGTGACGTTAGGGGTCGTATTGTGTGCTAAGGGGTCATATGGTGTCCAATGACCCCTTAGGACACAATATGATCCCTTGGTACACCATACAGTGTCCTTAGGGGTCATATGGTGTCCTATGACTCCTTAGGACATAATATGACCCCTTAGGTGTTGTTAGGGGTCATATTGTGTCCTAACAGGTTATATGGTGTCCTATGACCCCTTAGCACACCATATGGTGTCATTATGGGTTGTATGGTGTGATAAGGGGTCATATTATGTTCTAAAGGTTCCTAGGACATCATATAATCCCTTAGGACACCATATGACCCCTTAGGTATCATTAGGGGTCATATTGTGTCCTAAGGAGTCATATGGTGTCTCATGACACTATATGACCCCTTAGAACACCATATTGTGTCATTATGGGTCTTCTTATGTTCTAAGGGGTCATATGGTGTTATATGACCCCTTAGGATACCATATGACCCCTTAGGAAACCATATAGTGTTGTAAAGGGTGGTATGGTGTCCTATGACCCCTTAGGACACTATATGATGTTGTTAGGGGTCATATTATGTCCTAAGGGGTAATATTGTGTCTTATGAGCCCTTAAAACACCACATTGTGTCGTTATGAGTCGTATGGTGTTCTAAGGGGTCATATGGTGTTCTATGACCCTCTAAGACACCATATTATGTTTTTATGGGCCGTATGGTCCTCTAAGGGGTCATATGGTGTCCTATGAACCCTTAGGACACCATATGACCCCTTAGGACACCATATGACCCTTTAGGATGCCACATTGTGTCATTAGGGGTCATATGGTGTCCTAAGGGGTCACTTGGTGTCTTAGGACCCCTTAGGACACCATATGGTGTCATTAGGGGTCTTATTGTGTCTTAAGGGGTCATATGGTGTTTTATGACCCCTTAAGACACCATATGACCCCTTAGGTGACCATATGGTGTCGTTAGGGGTCATATTGTGTCATAAGGGCTCATATGATGTTCTATGACCCCTTAGGACATGATATAACCCATTAGGAAACCATATATACTAAGTTTCAAATAAGGAGAGATATAAGGGTGAAGAGAGATGAAGAAACTAAAGAGAGGGAAAAGAACTAAAGGACAAGGACATAAATAGAGATATAGATATTAAGTAGTATGCAGTGAGAGGGAGAAAAACTAAAGGACAAGGATAGATAGAAAGAGGTAGACATATCTAGATATTAAAAAGGAGAGAGGATGATACAGATAAAAAAATGAAGATAAAGGGAGAGGGAGATGAATAGATATAGAGAAAGAGAGAGCTAAAGGCAAAGATAAATATATGAAGAGATGGAGAAAAATGGATAGAGAGGGGTAAAGAGAGAGATAAAAAAAGGAAGAGATAGACAGATATAAAAGAAGAGAAATATCGATAGATAAAGAGATGTAGATAGTGTAAGAGAGTGAGAAAGATAGATAGAGATTATAGATAGGGATAGATAAAGAGGGAGAGGGAGAAAGAGGAAGATATAGAGATATATAAAGGCACTATAGAGAAGGATGTGGGGAGAGAGCTCGAGATATATAAAGATGGAGCAAATAAAGAGATAAAGGTAGAGAAAGGGAAAGATACCTCAAGAGGGCGATAGAGGAAGAGACAGAGAAGTAGATTAATCATGTATAGAGGAAGATATATAAAGATAGAGGAACATGTAAAAATAGAGATTGATAGGGAAAGAGATGGAGATGTGAAGATGGAGATAGAGATAGATATGGATAGAAAGTGATAGAGAGAGTAAGACAAATGGAGGGAGAGATGGAGTGAATAAGTGAGATTTAGAGATAATGAGATATAAATATACATGAAGACAAATCTATAGGGATATAGAGATAGAGGGGACAAGATAGGGAGAGAAAGGAGGTGATAGAGAAAAGTAATATATAAGTATAGGTAGGATAAGGTAGAAGAAGGAGATAAATAGAGAGAAGAGAGATTATTAGAGAGAAGTATAGAAATAAGGAGTGACAATGATGGAGTGGGAGAGTGAGAGATAGGAATAGAAAGATAGAGATATATGCAGAGATGCATGAAACTTGGGAATTTATTTATCTAGATGGGATGAGAAAATAAGTGATATAAGTAGAAAAGAAAGAGAGATAAAATATATTATATAAGTATAGATATACAAGTGATAGATAAAGGAGGTGATAGAAAAAAATGAGACTTTGTATGCAAAATTTGTGAGTATTTAAATTTTTAATATTGAAGGACTAACTTGAAATGATTATACTTAATTTTTGTTATATAATATCATCAAAATACCTCATGCATTTGATAGGTCTCTGAATTACCTTTCCAACGCTTGTAAAAAATCAAAATTCGATAAGAAACACAAACGTTATGCCTATTTTACTAAACTATATTTTTTATGTTGAGAAAAACGGATATTATCGGATATTCGATTTTATAGGATATTCGATTTGGTTTGGTATTACCAAACCAAATTCAAATTTTGGCTGACCCAAACAAAAAGTCAAAGTGGATTTTGGCATGTTTGGACAGGTTTAAAACACATTTTTTTTCCATTTCCACTTTTTGGCCCCCCATGATCTTGCACATACCCAGATGTGAGATTATTTCTTGCTTATGCTACTCATAAGAAGTACATAGTTTATCAGATGGATGTTAAGTGTGCATTTCTGAATGGAGATCTTGAAGAGGAAGTTTATATTGAGCAACCTGATGGATTTTCACTTTTAGATGACAAAAACATGGTTTGTAGGTTAAGGAAAGCCTTATATGAATTGAAACAAGCCCCTAGAGCTTGGTATGGAAGACTGGATAAATATCTTTTGAAGCTTGATTTCTCTAAAGGTAATGCTGACAATAATTTATATTATAAGATCACTGATGATGACATATTGATTATTGAGGTCTTGGTTGATGATATCATTTTTGGAGGTGAAGATAAGTTGTGTATGGAATTATCTAACAATATGAAGAATGAATTTGAGATGTCTATGATTGGGGAGATGAGATTTTTCTTAGGTTTGAAATTACTCAAACTAATAAAGGCATTTTCATTTGTCAAACTAAGTATGCTAGAGAGTTGTTGAAGAAATTTGGTATGGAAAACTGTAAACCGATAAGTACTCCTATGGTTACAAGTGAGAAATTGACAAAGAAAGATGCATCTACATCAGTAAATCCTACTAGGTACAAATATATGATTGGTGGTTTGTTATATTTGACTCAGACTAGATCGTATATAATGAATGCATTTTGTATTGTATCAAGATATCATAGTGATCCTAGAGAAAATCATGAGAGTGTGGTGAAAAGGATTTTCAGGTATTTGTAGGGAACAACTGAATATGGTTTGTGGTATCCTAAAAATGACGACTTTACATTATGTGCATATACAGATGCAGATTGGGCTGGAGATGTTGATGACCGGAAGAGCACATCCGGTGGAGCTTTCTTTCTTGGAAAGAAACTTGTTTCATGGATCAGCAAGAAGCAGTCATGCACTTCTTTATCTATTGCTGAAGCTGAGTATGTTGCTGTTGCTACTAACTATACACAAGTTCTATGGATGAAGCAAATGTTGAAGGATATAAAGGTGGATTGTAATGAACCGGTAGTTATTCACTATGATAACTCTTCTGCTATTGATATATCAAAGAATTCGGTATTTCATTCTTAGAAACATCATATATCTATCAAGTATAACTTTTTGAAGGAGAAGGTGGAAGCAAATGAAGTCAAATTGGTTTATGTGAACATTAAAGAGAAGATTGCAGACATTTTTACTAAACCTTTGCCTAAAGAATCATTTGAGTACTTCAGAGACAAACTGAGGGTTTTTGCCCCTCCGGTAGAGACCTGAGTGATGCTGATTGGCATCAGTCTAGTATGCATTATCCGAGTTATTACTAATTCCGGATTGATGTGGTGGTACTACTACTCAAGGGGAGTAGTCAGTTGTATGTTTAAGAGGATTTATGTTTTTCTTTGATGTTTTATGCCAGATCTTTGGCATTGATGTCAAAGGGGGAGAGATATATGTGAAAAATAGAGCTCAACAAAATATCAGTCAAAGGTGAGTTTGGTTCAGAACTTCATTGCTACATCATTTTGTGGGAGATTGTTGGTCGTCTTCCATTAGGGGAGACCTGTTTGGCATTTCTTGGCACTTGATATTTTTTCACATCTAGTGTTGCCATCAATTCCAAAGGGGGAGATTGTTGGAAATTTGGAGGAATTGATTATGTGTTGCATTGATGTTTTGTCATTTATGGAAACACTGGTTGTTTTGGTTGTTTACCTGTTTTCAATTGGTTCCAGTAGAGTGGTTGATTATGTTATTGATCCGGTAGGATCCAATATGCTTTGGTTTGTGGAATTGGTTTGGATCTATCATTCATGCTATTCAGATGTGTATCACGGTTAGTTGGTTCAGGATTTGATGAATCAGGAGCTATCATTTGTTCTAGTAAGCCTTTTGGTCATCGGTAAGGGTTTTACTGGCAAAGCTTTGTTGAAGATATTTTGATGCACGTGATAAGTGGCGTTGATGCAACTTCTAGATGGATTTCAGGATGCTGTTGGTTGTCTTGTTCGTGTTGCAGTTCATCGGTGGTATTGGATTTGATTTATGGCGACCTATTTTGGGTATGGTGTTATCTAAGTTATGGACCAGTTACCATAACATGTTGGAGGATGTTCTTGATGCGTTATCAACAAGATTTAATGATTGGTTTACATTGTTTTCGGACTAAGCCAACTTGGTTGATAATTGGATTATGGGTTTATGTTATGAATTTATTGTATTATCTTTTAGGTGGTCAACCTGATTGTTTAGGTCCTAGGTTGGTATAAATATGATGTAATATCTCTTTGTAGATCATGGGTATATGGGTTGATAGGAAAAAATTATGGGATGATATGTGTGCGAATAATGTTGTAATAATATGCAAAAGGTTTGGTCGATCATAGGTGATCGAATTGGGTTTCTAAGAGAGGTTTAAGGCCTTCGATATTGAGCTTAACCAGAACTATACTCAAGCATAGGAGATGCTATACTTGTAGTTCACTCTTCTTTCTGGATTGTAGTCTGATGTTTATGTAGTCAGTGAGGCTCCCTTTTGTGATGAGCAGTGTGCTCTAGGTTGTTGGCCTTCCTGCATGTGCAAGCCCCTCATATTGTAGTCACATACTTGTTGCAGAAGTATTATCTGACTATGGGTAGGCTTCCCACCGTGGTTTTTCTCTTTACCGGATTTTCCACATACAAATCTTGATGTCATGTGTTATGGATGGATGGTAACTGTTATGTGATCTATGTTTATGTTTAAATTTTTTATCATTCATTCCGGTATTAAGTTTATGTGTTCCGGTAATAAGGATTTAAATGCTTAAAGTTCTATAATCCGATGACAACTGATTCACCCCACCCCCCCTCTTAGTTGTCCTCTAGTTATCTGAATTGTCTAACATTATTTTCTATAGTCTCAAATCTTAATTTGTTTAATTAGTTCAAAAATGAGTTAAATGAGTTTTAAATTTATTTTTAGGATCTTTTATAGGTTCAATTTTGAGATTCTTCACTATTAAATTGGTGAAACATGATCTCATAAACATTATGATTCACTTAAACTCTAATTTGAATAAAAATAAGTAAATTAATTTGTTTAATTTAAAAAAAAAAAAATTACCCAAAACCTTACTCATTTGAATTTTACAAATCTCTTTTAAGTGATAAAATACTTTTCTCTTTAAAAAACCTTGTATAACAAAATTATCCTAAATCTTAAATTTTTGAAATAAAAATAAATAAAATATTACCTTAAATTTTATCAAAGAAGCACTCTAAATTTATGCTAAAATTTAAATAAAAAAAACCTTTTTTTACATTTACTCTAAATCTTACGTATTTACCAAAAACCTAATTTTAAAAAACTAAAAGTAGTAGAAAATTTCCTATATATCAATTTTATAGTTCAATTGAGTGTGAAGAGAAAATGAAGGGTAAAAAATATTGGTAACCATTATTTTTTCTCACTTAGATATTCGTTCAATAGGAAAACACAATGATTTGAGTAGGATTGTGGGAAAATATACATAGGTTGTATGAATATACATTATAATTAAATATTTTTTGGGGTTTAGATCTCTAAATTTATGTAGATATTTATGTAATTAAAATTATATATTTTTTTTATGAATAATTTTTTGGTGGACAATTTTTTTTTAACTTTCATTTTTTACTTTTATGAATCTAGATGGATATTTGTTTATTTGAAAGTGGATATTAATTTCTATGACAATTTTTTTAGTCTACATTTTTTTTCTTGTTTTAATCCCTAACTTATTTCTTTCATCTTTATAGTATCTTAGAATAGGTCAAAATGTGACTTTTCGATAGAGTAGGTTACATCATATAACTTTTCTCCAAATTCAATTTTTTTATCTCATTCTAAAACTATCTTTTCTAGAAGTTAATTTTTGCCCGATCAACCAACATACCAAATACCTCAAGTTGAATGAATAACATTATTAATTAATTAATACATCAACAAGCATTCAAGACACAATTTTACACCTCTAGAAATCTAAGCATAAAGAACATTTTACATATGTTTGAAACTATATTAATTTAAGATTCTTATGCATTGCATTGATTGTGTTGTGTGTAAGGACCTTCATATTATTAAATTAGTTACATAATCTACAAAATACCCATAATCAAGGATAAATTATTGTCATGTGTTCAAATATACAAGATTAGAGACATGGAATTACATTTTGACATAAAGTCTGATTACACAAGCCAATAAGAGGACATAACATAAGGAACCATATTCCTATACATGAGGCCATGAGGTCGAATACAATGAATACATAATGTACATAGTTGATGCCAATAATGAAAAGAACTCTTGGAATCTATCTCCCATGAGAACACCCAAAGCGAGAACATTATTAGAGCGCTTATTCACCCAACCACGAAGTATTTACACTCCCTCTAAATTCTTCTTGACATGAAGAATACCCAACCTAGCACAAGGATCCCTACCAATATGGAATGGGTGGGAGTAATGGAATCTATGCAACATCGTATATCTATATTCTAATGCTAATATAATTTGATATCATGATATGGTAGAGCATGACGAGTCAGTGATCAAAAGTAGTAGCATATAGAATAATATAAAATATGATCAAACACAACTTTGACCAGAAGGTGATAATCTATCTTTTTCTATTATTCCATATTTGACATTGTCCATAAACACATAAATTGCATTGAATATTCAAGGATGCACTTTTGTATACATGATAAACATGAGCATCCAAAAGAATACAAGACATATATAAAACAACAAAAGAAACAATATTTGCATATCAATTTGATGATTTGGATAGAATCTGAAGATAACATGTTCACAAATTCATTTCATACTTAGAGCATATAAATAAAAAGAAACAAAAGTTGACGTTAGCACTCAAAGGCACATAGTTACATTACTTTTCCCTCAAATTTAATGAACATTAACTAAAACTCACGAATGATAATAGACATCATTCACTATATTGATTACTTTCAATACTATACATCAAAACATGAACTATATTTAATGTATGCATAATTTACTTGGTTCCTAAACCTCTTGAAAATTTCAAGGCTAAAACATGTTTTAAGGAAAAGAGTAATTATTTTTTCACATTACTAAACTACTTTGGATTCAATATAAATTTAGATAATAGAATACTTAGTCATCAAGCTTTATACCTGTAAATCAAGGATAGACATCAATAAGTAGAGAGGAAAAGTATCTTGTCAAGATAATAAGAACCAATACTTGTGAACAATTAAAATCAAATATCATGTAACATTAACTCAAATATTGTTGCTATAATCTTCTACCTTCCTTATTCTTGCTAAAACATATTAAAAATATTATTTTTTTATACTCTTAAGATTTGTCTACTTCTATATTTCTATTAAGACCATCCAAGGTTATTTAACCACCATCTCTTGTACTCAAGATCTTCCTTTTTAAAGATATTAAGAAAAATTGATGACCTGAGAATGTCTAACATTTCCTAGCTCTTATCAATATTCTATAATATATCTAACATAAGTATTAAATAGATTATGTATCTTAATTTATATAAGAAGATTCAATAACCATATCTCTACATTAATATATACAAAACAAGCATTTCAAACTTGGCATTCTATAATCTTACAATAAAATTAGAAAATTAAGCATATATGGTTATGATTAAGATACTAAATATTGTAAAGATCATCTGAGTTCATGATCCGTGAGTGGTTTATATAATCATTAAAAGTGATTAGGAAGGTATAAGGTCATACATCATCATAATATATAAACCTAATAAATATTTTGGTTATCACAGATAGTTAAATGTTTAATATTTTAGAAAATCTAAGATACTCTCTTGATCATGTAAATTAGATATCTAAACAAACTGATTTATATCGCCTATAATTTACACTCTCAATAGTATGATAAGAAAGAATTACACCTATGGAACTCTTTAGTATTATGAAAATAACTTAAAAAAACTTTTGCGATTATTCTCCTATGCAACAATCTCTAGAACGGAGTAGAGAGTTTTTTTTTTAGCTCACAACATTATATGATTATGACAAATTAAATGTGGATACTGAATCCTAAAGGAATCACATTCTAATAATAAGTTGCAGATAATAATAATGGAGTTGATAGTTATAATTCATGCATGAATGGAATCAATAAAAGACATAACAAATTATGCATTCAAGACATCTCATGCTCAAAATTTCTACTAGAGATAGGAATATGAAAGCCTAAGCTCTGACTTAAAGTGTCTCATAAAATAAGATAAGCTAAAAATATTTAAAAAAACTTTATTTATCATTCATTTAGATCAATTAAATAAATTATTAATTAATAATAATCATGTCATTGAGGGTTGTGACATTGTGTGTCAATGTATTTTGTACAACAAGTATAAGTGACCGAACTATTACTTAGGAATTATATGGTCTTCCTTCTAGCACATACTAAATCCCAGTACTATACTTGACAACATAACCCTTTGTCAGTGAACAAGTATAGAACATAGTGGTGCACTATAGATGGTCAAATTGATAGAAGGTCAAGGTGAACAATTTAATATGAAAAAGAGTTAAAGATTAAAATTAAATGAGTTGAATGAGAAAAATGTGTTCTATGATCCACTTCAAAAGCGTAGAAGTTCAATCAACCTTCTTAGATTGAACCTAATCAACAAAGATGTGGTGTCATATGATAGCATGTGGTACTATGGTGTTCAATCAAACTCTTCAAGACTTAACCTCTTGTAAATTAGAAAAGTGATCCAAAATGTTAATTCCTTGTTACAACTTCAATAAAAGATCCTGAATGTGATGGTAAACATTTTGTTTCAAAGATATTTGATTTGAAGGAACCTCTTCGTACACTGATTGTATCTGACCAACTCTTGGTTGCAATTTTCTCTTGCGGGTAGCTATAAGTGGCACTCAAATTTGTGCTTGGCCCGTCTATGTAATACATAAATAAGAGCAACAAGAATGACGATATGAACATGGGAATGGGCCCAAAATTCCACAAAAATAGAGTAAGCGAGAGGTAAAATACCCTCAATCCCATGGACCAAAAAAGAGCCCCTGGTTAACTGCCTTGATGACATATTCCATATGAGCACTCTCCATCTCTAGTGCTATGGGAGGTGTAGTAATAAGAAAACTAACATGACTATAATAACAATTACACTGCACATGACAAAGGAATGCCATGAGAAGACAAAACATCACCACCAAGCACTTGATTGAAGATGTCACTATAAGGAAGCAAAGGTGTGCGGAAACGCTTCCTACGCTAATCTTGAGAGGACGGTTATGCAACTTTCAACTTAAATATTACTAAGATATCAAGAAATGCACAATAAAACATAAACAAAATAGAAATGAACACATAACACAGTGATTACCGTGGGGAAACCCTTCTAGGAGAAAAACCCCACCCTCCAAAACTTGCACAATGTATTATCAAATCAAGCTGATTACAATACACTTGCAATGCAAGTTCTTATAGGAGCGCATCACCACAAATCGAACTCAGAGAGACTCCTTCTAGCATCCGGTCTTGCAAAAACTCAATTATCAAACTCCTCCCCAAGCCCTCCTTTTATAGTGATTTTACAACCTGGAAACCACTTGTGGTTTTACAAAACCATGGGCTTAACCACCATGCCACATGGTGCCCATTTTTGACATTTACATTTCCAAAATGGAAAAACAACCAGGTTAAAATAGTAATCCCGTCCATAATTTTGTCCCCTAGCTTAGACCCTCTTAAAAGTCACAAAATGAGTCATTAAGGCTCTAAAAATGGCCCACCTATATTCTACTATGGACAAGACTCATTTTTAACAACTCACTAACCATTTTCCAATGCATAAACATGTGGAAAACTACCTCAAACAAATTTTGGAATTTTCCAAAAAAAGATTGCAAGGTTGAGACACATGTTTCTCAACATTCTCCCACTTGTCGAACACCTTGCAAGAGTCAGGGGATCCAAAATATCATGGAATTAATTGCTAGGGGCCGAGAGGCCCATAGACTCTGAACACCATTTGAATTTCTCTGTGCTCATGGGCTTAGTTAATGCATCAACAACATTCACCAAAGTTTCTACCTTTTCCAGCTTCACCTTTCCATCCTCAATCATATCTCTCACAAAATGATATTGTACATCAATGTGCTTGGTCCTGGCATGAAAAGTAGGGTTCTTCGCTAGGCAGATTGCACTTTGATTGTCACTGTAAATTGTCATTGCACCCTGTTTGAACTCTATATTTGAACACAATCTCTTTAGCCAGATGGCTTCCTTACAGGCATAAGTAGCTGCCATATATTCTGCCTCAGTAGTGGACAAAGCGACCACAACCTGTCGCTTGCTCATCCAACTGATTGCACCACCGAATAATGTAAACACATATGCACTGGTGGATCTTCTTCTATCAACATCACCGGCCCAGTCTGAATCCACATAGCCTCGAATATCTAAGGAATGCTCATTTCCTGTTCCATGAAAGCATATCGAGTACTCTGAAGTACCCCTCAAGTATCTGAAAACTCTTTTTACTGCAATGTGCTCTTCCTGGATTAGACATATAACGAGAAAGAACTCCCACTACTTGGGCAATGTCTGGTCTTGTACAGACCATAGCATACATCAAACTTCCAACAACACTCTGATATGGTACTCGACTCATCTCTTCCATCTCCAATGGGGATGTAGGACACTGTGAACTAGAAAACTTTGTTCCCATTGTAATAGGAACACTCAATGGTCTTGAATCCTGCATATTGAATCTTCTCAAAATAGTACCAACATACTTGCTCTGGCCTAGCCAAAGCTTTCTGTTTTGCCTATCTCTTACAGTCTCCATTTCCAGAATGTGCCTAGCTGCACCAAGATCTTTCATTTCAAACTTTATTGAGAGCTGAGATTTTAACTCTGCAATCAAACTTTTTCCTTTGCCAATAAACAACATGTCATCGACATACAGGGCAATGACCAAGAAACGATCACCATCAGATTTAAAATATATATAGTGATCAGATTTAGATCGCACAAATCCCAAACTCAACACATATGTATCAAACTTCTGGTACCACATCCTAGGACTCTGTTTTAAACCATACAAGGATTTCTTCAACTTACAGACCAAATGACTTTTACCTTTCATCACATTGTGCTCTGGCTGTGTCATGTAAATTTCTTTCTCCAAATCTCAATGAAGGAAAGCTGTTTTCACATCCATTTGCTCGATCTCTAGATCATAGGCTGCTGCAATAGAAAGTAAAAATCTAATGGATGTCATTTTGGCTACTGGAGAAAAAATCTCACCATAATCTATTCCCTCAACTTGAGAGTTTGCAACCAAACGTGCTTTATACTTCTCAATGCTTTCATTTGAACCCATCTTCTTCTTGAACACCCATTTACAACCAACAGGCTTTCATGGACTTCAGGCAATGGTACAAGGTCCCATGTTTCATTCCTCTTAAGAGCTGCCATTTCTTCATCCATGGTTATTTTCCAGGACTTTGAATCATTCATACCAAGAGCCTCTTCTACAGATCTCGGTTCATCAATGTTAGCATTCAATGCAAATATGCATCTCCAATCATCAGGAGAATACCCATACCTTTCAGGTGGTTTCCTTTGTCTAGTAGACCTTCGAGCAAGATCTGGTTCAGGTCCAGCTTCAGGTTCAGCTTCAGGTACCTCTTCTTCCTTTGATGATTCAGAACTCATAGAGCTCTCCTTGACTTCTTGTCTTTTTAAGGGCCTCGATTCAACTTTCTCCAGTGTAGCAGGTAGTTGAATCACATCTTTCTTTTGTTCTATTTGTTCTGGTTGCACTGTAATAGAAGAAGGCCTAGTTTCTCTAAAAATAACACTTCTTGAATAAAATACCTTTTGTTCAATAGGATTCCAAAGCTTGTATCCTTTTACACCATAACTATATCCGATGAAAATACATTTAACAACTTTGTTGTCCAATTTTGTCCGCTTCTCCTTTGGCACATGAGCATATGCTTCGCAACCGAACACTCTCAGAGGTCTAAGTGAAGGCTTGTGGCCCGACCATGCTTCCATTGGCGTCTTATCAACAAGAGCTGATGTAGGAGACCTGTTTATCAGGTAGCAGGCAGTGGCTACAGATTCAACCCAGAACTTTTGTTCTAGTCCAGCTCCACTCAGCATACTCCTAGCCTTCTCCATCAAGGTCTTGTTCATTCTTTCTGCAACTCCATTCTGTTGTGGAGAATACGGAGTTGTCTTCTCTCTTTTAATACCACAATCTTTACAAAATGTGTCAAAATCATTGGAACAAAATTCACCACCATTATCAGTTCTCAAACATTTTATTTTCTTTCCAGTCTGCAACTCAACCATTGCTTTAAATTCTTTGAAATGACTGAAAACTTCAGTTTTACTCCTAAGAAAATAAACCCATGTTCTTCTATTGAAATCATCAATGAAAGAAACATAATAAACTGATCTACCAATAGAAGGAACATCAACTGGACCAAATACATCTGAATGGATTAGATCCAAAATACATGAAGACTTATGAGAACTTGAGTAAAACTGAATGTGGTTTTGTTTACCATAGATACAATGCTCACAAAAATCAAATTCAAGATTGCAATCATTCAACCCATCAACAAGGTTCTTATTTTTCAAGGTCCGTAGACCCTTCTCACCTATGTGGCCAAGTCTGTGGTGCCATAACATGGTCTTCTCTGTAGGCAACTTTGATTCGGTAGACAGAGCACCCTTGGGTACCCAAAAACCACGACCATCTATTGAAAGAGAAACCCTCTCCTTTTCCAACTGAGTAGTCTTTTTCACAATCTTATCAGAAATACTATTGCACTCAACTGTGCATGCATCAAGCTGGTACAATGTACCCAATCTGCTTCCTCTTGCTATCACCATAGCACCTCTTACCATTTTCACACCTACTTCAGAAAACTGTACATGCACACCCGCATCTATTAGCTTGCTAACAGATAACAAATTCCTTGCTAGTCCCGGGATATGAAAGACACCATCAAATCTTCTAATTCTACCATAAGAAAATTTCACACGAATACTTCCACGACCAACAATATCAAGTACTGAGTTATCACCCAAATACACCTTACCACCATCAAAATTTTCATACTTACTAAACCAGTTTCTATTAGGAGTCATGTGGAAAGATGCACCTGAGTCTATTAACCATGCATTGTCACCTACACGAGTGGCCAAGGCTGCAATAAAAGCATCTCCATCTTCCTTCTCGGACTCAGAATCAGAATCTTGCTTCTTCTTCTTTTTCTTCTTTTCTTCTTTACAGTCCTTTCGGAAATGTCCGGGCTTTCCACAATTCCAGCAAATTACCTTGGACTTACCAGGAGATTTTGATCTCCCCTTATTCTTGGACTTAGAATGGCCATGCTGCTTTTCATTCTTGCCTCTTTCTTTTGGTCTTCCTTGAACACTCAGAGCCTCTTTGGCATTCAGAGAAACCTTCCTTCTCATCTCCTTAGAAAGTAGAGAACTAACAACATCCTCCATCTTCAAGATGACTACAGTGCTCCCTATGGCCATAACAAGGTTGTCCCATGAGTCTGGCAACGAACATAGCAAGATTTGGCATCTTTCTTCTTCATCCATTGACACCCCAACAGAGGTCAACTGAGTTACCAACATATTAAGGCTTTCCAGATGCTCATAAATTCATCCACCTTCTTCCATTCTCAAAGAATACAATTTCTTCCTTAAGAAGATCTTGTTCACAAGTGATTTCGCTTGGTAGATCTCACTTAGCTTCTTCCAAAGCTTCTTTGCAGTAGATTCTTCGTGGACATTAATCAAAATTGAGTCTGCAAGGCACAATCTTATGAGACCTTTAGCTTTTCTATCCATTACATCATATTGTGCAACTAAAGTCGGATTTGCGGGCCTATGCTTATTCTCATCAATCGCATCCCATAGATCTCGATCAATCAACAGATCTTCCATCTTCAGCTTCCACATCTCAAAGTTTGTGCCAGAAAACTTCTCTACATCAATCCTCCCTAATATACTTGCCATCTTTACGATCTTGCAATACAGAAATGAAAAACTCTGCACAAGCTCCCACTCAAACCTTGATTAGCTCAAAAAACCCTGTACCCAACAAATATAACCAAAACTGGTCAGGCTTTGATACCACTTGTAAGGAAGCAAAGGTGTGCGGAAACGCTTCCTATGCTAATCTTGAGAGGACGGTTATGCAACTTTCAACTTAAATATTACTAAGATATCAAGAAATGCACAATAAAACATAAACAAAATAGCAATGAACACATAACACAGTGATTACCGTGGGGAAACCCTTCTGGGAGAAAAACCCCACCCTCCAAAACTTGCACAATGTATTATCAAATCAAGCTGATTACAATACACTTGCAATGCAAGTTCTTACAGGAGCGCATCACCACAACTCGAACTCAGAGAGACTCCTTCTAGCATCTAGTCTTGCAAAAACTCAATTATCAAACTCCTCCCCAAGCCCTCCTTTTATAGTGATTTTACAACCTGGAAACCACTTGTGGTTTTACAAAACCATGGGCTTAACCACTATGCCACATGGTGCCCATTTTTGACATTTACATTTCCAAAATGGAAAAACAACCAGGTTAAAATAGTAATCCCGTCCATAATTTTGTCCCCTAGCTTAGACCCTCTTAAAAGTCACAAAATGAGTCATTAAGGCTCTAAAAATGGCCCACCTATATTCTACTATGGACAAGACTCATTTTTAACAACTCACTAACCATTTTCCAATGCATAAACATGTGGAAAACTACCTCAAACAAATTCTGGAATTTTCCAGAAAAAGACTGCAAGGTTGATACACATGTTTCTCAACAGTCACAGGTCCCATCATCCCATATAAAGACAATTCACTTGGGTGGCTACTCACTCCCACTCCCACCAATAATCCCACCACAAAACACAACGCTATAGTGGTGGAGGCAAGAAGTGCAGACGACATTATATTATTTCATATTGTTTGCACTGCCAACATTCCATGTTTCATTCGATCCTACAAAATTGAATACGATTCAACATAAACAAAACATTATAAGCTTTGATTTGATTAAATGATTTATCTGAAATCACACTAAGATCAAACATTCACTAACATTTACTACCTCCATGATGGCCCTCACCCACACCCACCCCCACACCCGCCTATTGACTCCATTGATGCCAATGAATGTGGTGTGGGGACGAGTGAGGATTGTGTGAAGCAGTCAAGCATGGTGTCCAAGGAACATGAGCAACCCTGCTGGAACGAGAATTATATCCAAATGGGTTTCCTACCATGCCAATATTTCTCTCATTATGCCCATTACGACCATGAACGAATGGATTCAATCTACTAATGAGAAAAATTCCTGCAGCGCCTCGTGTTTTGACATAGCTACGTGCCGGCTTTTTGCATGAAATATATTTGTTTACGTAAGTAAAGTGGTGGATATTTCTATGTTTTTTTGTCGCCACCTTCTCCGCATTAACGCACAGACCATATTCTCCTCAGAAAATCCAATTTGACGGAAAAATATTTATGGTTTTTGTTTTGATAAACGATTTTTTAATTTAGACTCTTTATTTAAAAATCCTTAATACTGTTCGAACTTCAATTTCAACTATTTTATATTGGCGAGTAATTTTGTTTCACGACGCTTTCAACACTTTTGGATTTGATTTAGACGTTTATTGTATTATATATCAACTTTCATTATGGAGTAGTTGTGGTATGTAGCTGAAAAGGTTATTGGAAAGGATTGTGAGTGAGGTTTGTTGGAATAAAACAAAATAATAATTTCTTTCATAAATAGCTTCTAGAAAGAGAATAATATCAAATAAATATTTTGAATAATATTTGTTAATTTTTTAAATTGCATGTTGTTTGTATGGTGAGGTTTTTAAAAGATATTGTAATTTTTAAAATTTTTATACGATGAATAGATATATAATTATTTTTACAACTTTAACACGAGATCGATTAAGGGAGAGGGATCGATAGTTGCATGGGCTAATTTTGTGAATATCGTAGGACTTCCATTTTTTTAGAAATACGAATCAGTCTTTTATCTATCTACAACTAAGGTTTGGAGGTGTGCCTCATCATGCAACTTGCCACATTAGCATGTCTAGCAATCTTTTATAAGTATCCAAAATTTGACTTTTTAAAGATTTGATTGAAACTTAACCATGGTATCCTTAGAGTAAGAGGGGAAAATCAAAGGAAGCATGAAACATTAGAGCAACCACAAACTCAAGTTTCATACCCAAATTTCAATTCTACCAATGAAGAAACAAAATCAAAATGCAAAAATGAAATCAACAAAATCAAAAGAAAACCAAAGCTGCACTATTTCACAAGATCTCCATTGTTCTTCTCCATAATTCAAATTGCTCTCAGAAATTAAGTGCACAAATATGAAAGCTCAAGTGATGATTCAAAATGGTTGGAAGAGATGTGATTTTGTTGAAATGAAATGAAGATCAATTTATATAGATGATTCGGGGTTGATCAACGACTAATTTTGAAAAGAGATTTGGGAGATCAATGGAGGAGATTGAAAGAGATGAGAAGTTAAGTGGAGAGGGAGGTGAGATGAGTCGAGAGTTAATTCGATAAGTGATTTTTTATGCTTCCACTTTATTACATTTTTTATCTTGTTTATTTCTCCAATTTTTGTGAATTTGTAACTTTTTGGGCTATTTAGTGTGTATTTTTACTCCTTGATGGTCTTTTATAGGGCTTAATTCCCTATTTGTTATATTAAAGATAGTTGAATAACATTAGAATATACAATGATTGAATCTCATCTAAACTTGTCTAGATATTTCATATCCACTCATGTATCAGTCATATTTATAAGAAGACCACATAGGACCTGTTATTTTAGTCTAAAAAGAAAAAAAGTGATAGAATAAAGATTGATTGTAACTACCCATATAGGGTTTTGCTGATATGCAAAATACTATAGTTAAAATAGAAGCAATCTAACAAAAAAAATGATATGGCATATACATATATACTTGAAGTAGTCCTATGACATCTTTATACATATCCACCTGCTAAACATAGTATTAAGGTACCATTTTTGAAGTTCTTACTTTCACTATACTAGTCTAGACCTACCCTTCCATTGGGACGATCAACTTCAGATAACTCATTACTGGATTTGATGATCTCAACAAGGAAGTTATCTCCTTCATTGATGTGGTATCGTGCTTTACTTTTGGTCCCCATTACTTTCTTCAACTCTTTGAGATATATGTCATTGTTGTATTTTCTAAGGAGGGCCACGAGTCCTATCAAGAATGACATGTTTTAGTTAAAAGGACATATTTGTAAATACCTTATCTCAAATATATTGACTCTAATAGTGCCATCGTCTAGTAGGTTCATGAACCTTTACCTATAAATCTCCATGGTTATTGTAACCTACAATGCACCATTGTAAAACATGAGTCTTTTACAAGATTCAGTAAGTGACCTCCTTGCACCTTGAAATTTTTCCTCATTCCTCATAATCCAAATATATACCATAATATTTTAGTAGAGAATATTAATCAAAACATGTTTTCTTGTTTAAATTATTAACATTCCCAAATAAAATTTATTCTAAATAATATTACCTCCTCATCACTTAAGATCAAAGAAAAATAAATCCCACAGTTATTTTACATGGAACCAATAAAAAAAATTTTATTTATTGTTTCAAGTTGTCTACATGTGTTGTACAATTCAATATCAGTATGATTTAATTTATAAGGTATTTATTTAAGAATCAATAACCATTTAAAACAAGCATTTGTAGGTTCAATAATATTAGACTAGTGCTTTTTGAAAACATCTTGTCACTGTTTACTAAACATAGATGAAATCATCTTATTGAGATAATCAAGTAAAGAGATCTTATCACATAATTTGGTATAAACTATCTTAGTGTTTAATTTTTGAATATTAGTACCAAATGACCCATTTAAACTATTTAAAACAATGTCTGTGTTGGATACAAAATTTGTGCAAATGAAGAGTTCTATATGCCTATCTAAGAATAGAACAAATCCTCCAATTGTAGGGAGGAAGATCAAATTCATAGCTCAAGGAGGCCCATGATTTAATAGAGACATCACTTAGGATGTCGTTAAACACCTAATCCCTTTAAATGACCAATTGTTGGTAGAATAACCTTGAAGTAAGGCTAAAGGTTTATCTTTATGCTTGAGGTTCCATCGATAAATCTATCTTCGTGAATCATATTGTTGCCATCTCAGGTATCATTATTAATAAAATAAATTTTAGTTGATTCCCAAGCCTTCCAAATACTCTTGAACATAGTAGATCTTGTAGGAGCAATTGGGAAAGTGGTAAGCTAACAAGTCAGTGAAAGAAAGCATCTTCCATGATTTAGCCTACTTAGGGAAAACAAGCTTACTATTATTTCTAACTAGGACCTTCCATGGCTCATTTCCATCCTTGGATTTGAGAATCCACTTAATAGAATGAACCACTCCATGAAGCTTAAGGTCTTTCAAGCCCAACCCCCCATACAATTTATTCAAATAGCACTAATCCCACTTAAGAGCATGTTTCTTTTTCTTCCCCTTAAGACCATCTAACAATAAAAAATTCCTAACCTTTTTCTAAATTTCATTAACTTGGTAACAATTTAAAAACCAAATAGATGAGTAGTAAAGACTATAAGAAGATAATATTTTTTGACAGATTGGATCCTTCCAGTAAGAAAATAGAAATTTCCTATTCCATTTATCCAGTTTACAATCAATCTGGCCCTTTATCTATAGCCACATGTCCTTTAAACAAGTATTTATAGAGAATGGGACCCCAAGATATCTAAATTTATTAGTGGGGCCTCCCCATTGGAACCCATGCTTTACAAACCATCTTTGGGAGGTGTTCTACTATCCAAGAATAATGGATTTGATAGTAAAGAGATTAGAACTAGAGTTTGTACATAATAGATTAAGCTTCTGCATATAATGGAGTCCAAGTTTCCTTCACGAAGTTCCAAAAATAAGGCAATATTATTTACGAAATGTATATTTAATAAAACATCGTTATTGGGGAGAGAAATACTCCGATCATAGGGGAGAATTTAGATTCCCTCAATAGGTAAAATATTACATTAGAAGCAATACCAAAGAGTGTAGGGGCAAGAGGGCATCCTTGCCTAATGGATATTTCCAAGGTAAAAGTCTCAGACAAGGAGCCATTAACATCAATGCGAGCACAACATATTTCAATTGAGTTTAAACCAAGTGGGAAAAGATATCTGACAATCCAAATGCTTCAAGTGTCATAAGAATGAATGACCATTCTTGTTTTTCATATGCCTTCTCAAAGTAAAAAAGAAACATAGCCACATTTTGATTGGATTGTCTACCCCAATTCATGGCCTCCCAATTGGTTTGGATGTTTTCTAGAATGTACCTACCTTTGATAAAGATAGTTTTAGTATTGCTAATAGATATAGGGAGGATGTCCTCTAGTCTTAGTGCAAGAAATTTGGCAAGTATCTTACAAGATACACTAAGCAAGGTAATAGGTCACCATTTCTTTAAGTGACCTATCATTGTCAATAGGGAGAAATTTTACCAATCCTTTATTAATGTTGAAGCCAAGGGATCCTCTAGATCTGTAGCCTCTTTATAGATATGCAACAAATCTTTGTTGATCCAATGAATATTTTTCTTGTAGAATTCCATAGGTAACCCATCAGATCTAGGAGACTTGTCATTGTTTAATATATTAGTATCCTTTTTCACCTCCTTGAGGGTGATTTCTTTATTTAAACTGATAATGTTCTTTTTGGATAATTTCCTAGAGATAATCTATTTATAGAAGTTTCTTACATTTTGACAAGTTGAATCATTGCCTTCAGAAGTGAAAAGCTTCTTGTAGAATCCAAAGAATAGTTTGGTCATATACAATCTTATCCTTTGCCCATACCTTTTCTATTTTATCTCTTATTCCTTTATTTTTATCAATCTAAAAGAGAATTGAGAACCTTTGTCTCCATTTTTTAACTAATTTATTTTTTCCCTTACTTTGGGGACTTTCAAATTTTATTGGTTTGTAGTGTCAAGGAGTCTTTGGTCATTGTTGACTTTTCATTTAACATCATATTGGTATGGTCATTTTAAAGATTTGCCTAAGCATTTAAAAGCTTCTCATTAAGACTATCTTTTGTGTTTCTCCTATTCAAATCTCTTTTCATCCCTAAGGTTTTGTAGATAACTTTCCATCCATTAACATTGTTCTTCCATATTTCTATGGCTAATTTATCCTTTAACATCCATCTATTGATCTCTTTGAGTGTGAAGATAGCATTATTGGAGTCTTTATCCATTAGGAGGTTTGTGTTGAGTATGAAACTATTTCCTCCTTTATGCACTTTGGTATCCACGTTGTTTATCATTATGGGCAATGGTTAGATAATGAGTAATGTTATACACTTACTATGCAACCATCATCATTTTCATCAAAATTGAAATAATCCTTATTAGCATAAAATTTGTCTAGCGTACAATAAATTATTTTATTTCCTTTTTGGAGGTTGCACCATGTGTACCAAATATCCTTATATTCCTTCTTTCCCTCTAGTGGGTCAAAAAGGTTGAGTTTGGATTTCTTTTTTTACCATAAGAACATTCCATTGCGCTTCCAATCCAACTTCATCCCCCCAATATCATCCTCTTGATGTTCAATCATGTTAAAGTATACCCCTATAATACAAGGGATGTCATTGTAGAACCATTTCAAAAGTTATATTTTCCTTATAATCATTAGGGGTATTAATTGAAAACAAAATAAATTTTATGTAATCTTTCTCAATGATTACCCACACAACCCTATTACAAGGATAATTAGAACCGTTCTCTCTCGCATACTGAGCCCAATCATTAGAAATAAAAGATAATTGAGACACCTTTACCTTTCTCATGGTTGATGGACTATTGTTCAATTGATTCCTTCCATACAATTTTAAGGTTAGTTTCAAGTGTGAACTTGGTAACCTTCACCTCCTAAATGAGGAAAACATCTTTATTCCCAACTAGCTTCAAGAACCTCTTGACAATATACTTCCTATTAGGGGACTCAAATCCCTTAACATTCCATTATGTACAGTGAAATCCCATGTTAACACTCATTAGGATATGCCAATTGATTTTCTAAATCTATCAAAGCATTTAGTAAGATATTTTTCTCTCTTTTATTTTGCAAAAAAGTGTTGGGGACTCCTTAGCCCTCTTTTTCCTTTTGTTTTTTGGTATATTCAACTTAATATTTCCAGTAGGAATAATATTATCCTTAGTGATCTTTATATAGGTGGGGGAAGAAACAACATTAAGGTTTGCTTCCTTTCAAACACTTCCAGCCTATGCCCTTTCTCAATAAATTTTTCAGGGTATTCAGGTTTATTCACCATTCTATTCACCTCAAAATTACTTTGAATCGCTTTGTATAAACTCATATCAGTTCCATATTTTTTTGTTATAGTTAACATTGGGTTTAGCTTGGGATTCCCCATAATATAACCAACACATTACTAATTTATTGCACACGTTTGGGTATAACTCCAAAGTCCAAACAATATTTTTCATCAATAATGTTTGCGATCAAATTGCTAGGAGCCTATAAAGATGTAATAGTTTGCTCAGGTTCAGGGATAGTTTTATCTACATTATTGTCCTTTAAATTTTTGGCTTGAAGACATAATGATTAATCATTGTTTTGGCTCTCATCCCAAAATTGTAGGACTTTCCCCAATCAATAGAGTTGTCAAAGTTGTCCGCTGAGGCAAAATCAATTTCACATGTTACTTTCAATATATTTTATTGAAAAGTTCATATATTTTATTACTAGCAATTTCATCTTAGTGTGCAATGGTTATGCTGAAGAGGTGCATAAGGTCAATCAAAGAAAATTTTGGTCTGTATTTTGCATACATTTGGGTAATACCTAAGGTCAATTGGTAGATGCTTTAGAAAATAATGGCTTTTGTGCTTCACCTTTTATATAAATTAAAATGAAATATCTTATAACACAATAAAGACTTATTCAAGAAAAATACTTGTATAGATTAAATAAAATATCTTTTCTAATGCAAGAAAGACTTATTCATGAGAAATAATATAAAAATATTAAATTTATTTATTTTCAATATCAAAATTGTTAGAAAATCCATTGAAACCCCTCTATTCTCAAAAGACAAATTAAAAATAAAATTTAAAAAATGGATACTCACTATTTTAACAAATAATCTGTATCAAAAATATATTTTAAAATATTAAATAAGTGATGTATCTTAATTTTAATAAGAAGATTCGATAACTGTAACTCTATATAGATATGGATTAATATACAAAATAAACATTTTAAACTTGGCATTGTATAACCTTACAATAAAATAGAAAATTAAGCATATTAAAAAGAATGGTTATTTTTTTTGCAATGCTATTCTTGTAGATTAGACTATGTGTGAATTTTTTGTATCAATACTTTGCATCACACTTTGTGATCCATCATCAGGATGTCTCCCTTAGCTCTCTTCTATCTTGATGATGGACCATGGTGTGTGATCCGAAATGTCGATACAAAAAAAATGCACAATGTCTAATCTAGAAATAATACCATTGCAAAGAAACTATAGATTGTGGACATCTGATATCATTAAGAATAATTATGATATAGTGGAAAAAAAATTAAGCTAATACTAAATTAGATATATTGGTCTTGTTTTTTAAATTATGATATAGTTATATAGTAGAATGCAAACTTGAAAGGAAAAGTTTCTATAAATGAACATAATGATATATCAACAATTTATTGAGGAAATTAATGATTGATTATATTCACAAATGATAGTTAAGATAACATTTATTGCTATGGATTTAAGATGTATATTGAACAATTTAATATGAAATAGAGTTAAAGATTAAAATTAAATGAGTTGAATGGGAAAAATGTGCTCTATGATCCACTTCAAAAGCATAGAAGTTCAATCACAAATCAACAAAGATGTGGTGTCATATGATAGCATGCGGTACTATGGTGTTCAATTAAACTCTTCAAGACTTAATCTCTTGTAAATTATAAAAGTGATCCAAAATGTTAATACCTTGTTATAACTTCAATAAAAGATCCTGAATGTGATGGCAAACATTCTGTTTTAGAGATATCTGATTTGAAGAAACCTCTTGGTATGCTGATTTCATCTGGCCAGCTTTTGGTTCTACTTTTCTCTTGCGGGTAGCTATAAGTGGCACTCAAATTTGTGCTTGGCACATCTATACAATACATATATAAGAGCAACAAGAATGACGATATGAACATGGGAATGGGCCCAAAATTCCACAAAAATAGAGCAATAGAGAGGTAAAAAGCCCTCAATCCCATTGACCAAAAAAGAGCCCCTTGGTTAAATGCCCTGATGACATATTCCACATGAGCACTCTCCAATTCTGGTGCTATAGGAGGTGTGGTAATAAGAAAACTAACATGACTATAATAGCAATTACACTGCACATGGCAAAGGAATGCCATCAGAAGAAAGAACATCACCACCAAGCACTTGACCGAAGATGTTATAGGTCCCATCATCCCAAATAAAGACAATTCATTTGGGTGGCTACTCACTCCCACTCCCACTCCCACCAATAATCCCACCACAGAACACAACGCTATGGCAGTGGAGGCGAGAAGCGCAGATGACATTATACTATTTCGTATTGTTTGCACTGCCAACACTCCATATTTCATTCGATCCTACAAAATTGAATACAATTTAACGTAAACAACACATTGAAAACTTTGATTTGTTTAAATGATTCATCTGAAATCACACTAAGAACAAACATTTACTACCTCCATGATGGCCCTCACCCACGCCCGCCTATTGATTGCATTGATGCCAATGAAGGTGGTGTGGGGACGAGTGATGATTTTGTGAAGCAGACAAGCATGGTATCCAAGGAACATGAGCAACCCTGCTGGAACGAGTATTATATCCAAATGGGTTTCCTCCCATGCCAATATTTCTCTCATTGTGCCCATTACGACTATGAACGAATGGATTCAATCAATCCAGTAATGAGAAAAATTCCTTCAGCTCCTTGTGTTTTGACATAGCTCAGTGCCGGCTTTTTGCATGAAATATATTTGTTTACGTAAGTAAAGTGGTGGATATTTCTATGTTTTTTGTCGCCACATTCTCCGCATTAACGCACAGACCATATTCTCCTCACAAAATCCCTTTGTGCGGTCGCAATTCAGTTTGAAGGAGAAAAATTACGCCTTTTGGATTCCATTTAGAGGTTTATTGGATTATATATCAACTTTCATTATGGAGTTGTTGTGGTATGCAGCTGAAAAGGTTATTGGAAATGATTGAGAGTGACGTTTGTTGGAATAAAACAAAATAATAATTTCCTTCTTAAAAGGAGAATAATATTAAATAATTATTTTAAATAATATTTATTAATTTTTGAATTTCATGTTGTTTGTATAATAAGATTTTTAAAAAATATTGTTATTTTAAAAATCTTTATATGATGAATTGTTATATAATTGTTTTTTACAAATCTAACTTACAAGATTGATTAGGGGAGAGGGATCGGTGTGGGTTAATTTTGTGAGCATGTAGAGGTTGCATAAAATATTGTAGGACCTCCATTTTTTAAGAAATGTGAATTGGTCTTTTATATATCTACAACTAAAGTTTGGAGGTTGACTCATCATGCAACTTGCTACATCATCATGTCTAGTGAGAAGTGTCCAAAATTTGACATTTAAAAGATTTGATTGAAACTTGATACCCTAGTGTAAGAGGGGAAAAATCAGAGAAAGCAAATGTAAGAGCAACCACAAACTCAAATTTTATACCCAAATTCCAACCATACCAATAAAAAGACGAAATCAAAATATGACAATGAAATGAACAAAATCAAAAGCAAACCAAAGCTACACTATTTATAGTGACCTCCATTGTTCTTCTCCACAATTTGAATTACTTTAAAAATTATGTGCACAAATTTGCAAATATGAATTCTCAAGTGATGGTTCAAAATTCTTGGAAGACATGTGGTTGTGTTGAAATGAGAAGAAAGATTGGTTTATATAGATGATTCATGGTTGATCAATGACTAAGATTGAAAAGAGATTTGGGAGATCAACGGAGGAGATTAAAGAATAGGAGAAGTTATGTTGAGAGGGAGGTGAGATGAGTGGAGAGTTCATTTGGTAAGTGCAACTTAAATGAGGAAAGAGAGAAGAGTTAAGTGGTAGAGAAAATTAGCAACTTGAGTGAAGAAATAGGTAAGTTAGCTTAGAAATAAATAAAGAATATTTATTTATTTCACTTGCATATAGGATAATTAAATAAATTCACAACTTATTTAATTATGAGAAATTTAGATCTAGCAATTATTTAAGGGACACGATGCATCAAGTTCCGGCCAATAATGTAGTTAGTTTAGAGTAGATAAAGGTAGAGATGGAGATAGAGGGGGAAAGAAAGAGGGAGATAAATAGATAGAGAGATAGAGAGGTAGAGGGAGATAAAAATAGAGAGATAGAGATAAATAGATAGATAAATAGAGAGGGTAGAAAATAGAAAACGAAAAAATCATTTGGTATGATGTCTCTTTTGATCATGAAACATTAGTAGTTCAATTGTTAAAAGGTTGCCAAAAAATATTCTTTAAATTCTGTTATGTTAAGATAAAATTTTAAGTTGTACTTATATCATATATATATATGATCACATTGAAGTAATGAACTTGTAAGAGTAGCGGTTTCAAGTTTAAAGTTTGAAAGCTTATCTCTTTGTATTTTAGATTATAAAAATGAGATATGATGAAGATGAAGATCTAGCTATCATTATGTACTATTCATTTATTGTGTTTTAACTATTTTGTAATGTCATACTATAATGATTCTTAATTCTACTATATTAGTATTTTGCTATAATACATGTATATATTATATTGTCATACTAAATTATGGTCTTTAAACTATACTGTTGTCAATTAATCATCACTCTTTAAATACTAGATTGGTAAAGAGTTAACATTCTATAATGTAAAGGCTTCTTCGTTGCTTCCTTTACTTCTACTCTTTATTGCGATTTGGTTTTCGGTAAGCTGTGGGCTTCGGGAGATCACTCTCTCTCTATTAAGCCCTAGACAACTTCCTTCAACCCCCTTACTGAACTCCTTATTGTTCATCCGGTTTGGGTCCGTCTTCCTAATCTTCCCCTCCATTTCTGGGAGCTTTCTTATTTCGAGGCCATTAATAACTCCATTGGCAACTTCTTGAAGGTTGATGATGCCATGACTTCTATGGGTCATTCTACCTTTGCCCGCCTATTAATTGATATTGACATATCTTTGCTCCTCACTAAGGATGTGGTTCAAATGGTTGGGGACAGGCCTTGGACTCAATCGTTGGATTATGAGGGCCTCCCCTTTCACTGTAGAAGATGCTTCTCAACTGGTCACTTAGCTTCAGACTGTTCTCTCTCCCGCCGCAGAGGTGCTACTACTTGGTGGAAGGATGCTACTGAAGGTCGCTTGACAGTTAATGCTTCTGAGACTATTTTTGTCGACTCCTCTCTAGAGGATGATGTCTCCTCCTGTGATGAGGTGCCCCCTACTGTTGATGAAGCCTTTCATTGTAGAAGATGCTTCTCAACTGGTCACTTAGCTTCAGATTGTTCTCTCTCCCGCCATAGAGGTGTTGCTACTTGGTGGAAGGATTCTACTGAAGGTCACTTGATGATTACTACTTTTGAGGTTGTTTTTGTCGACTCCTCTCTAGATGATGATGTCTCCTCCCGTGATGAGGTGCCCCTTACTGTTGATGAATCCTTTGTTGATTTTATTGTGGTCGTGGACTCTTCCACCCCTTTGGCTCCTACATTTGTTTCTCCTTCTCCACAATTCCACTCTTCTCCTAGCGATTCTGCTCTTGTTGTTGTCCTACAACAATAGTCTAGCAGTAACTCTACAGGGTCCTCCTCACCTGATTTTTCTTTGAATTTTCCTAATGACAATGTCACCTGGATGGTTGTTTGTCGCAAGTGGAAAGGAAAATCTTCCCCACTTTCCCAACCCCCCCTTTGTCAAGATTTGAGTGTTTCTCTCCACTCTTGAGTTGGGGTGGGTTGTTGCAAGTCTAATAGGTTTGTTTGGCCCGTTTGACTCTATTTGTTTGGGGTTTCTACCCCTGCTTGGTCTATTTGTCGCTTTTGGGCTATTGTTTAATTTTTGGTAGCTTTTTGGCTATGTAAAGGGTCAGCGCCCTAGTTAACGCTGCTTTTTTAATAAAAAACATGCTATGATGTACTTTTTATTTAACATATAATATTATTTTTGTTGTTACTTTAAAATTTAATACAATTTAAACAAATTATTATAACATAAAAAATATTTAATTATATTTACAAAAGTTTAAAATTTAAAAAATAAAAAAATCAAATGAAGAGAATGGCACCAATATTAACATCAATAAGAACAAATTAGGTAACTGCAAGACTATTGTTTGATTTTTTATTTTATCAATATATGCATTCTTCCAATAAAAAAGAAGATTATTGTTTGATCCTAATATGATATCTTTCTAGATGCAATAAAGATAAGGACATGTGACATGCTTAATCATAATAATTTTCTTTATTGGTTTTAATTATTTTTTATCAACTTAATTGAGTTAAAAGGGCACTCTTACATAATTATGCATGTAAATAACAAAGAGAGAAAAGGTTCATGACTACACTAAAGTTTCAAGGTTGTACTTTTGAAATCAAAGCTACACTCAAAGTGTTTAGAGCCACAAATGTATCTTGTTCCAAGTCTTTGTGCATTATTTTATATTTCATAGTGCACATTCATCACAACTATTTATTTCCATGTACATTATGAATTTTTGAATAGGAGTCCTTAATCACCGTAAAATCAATCTTCTTTTTTAACATAAAAACACACATTTTTAAATTTTTTTTTTTTACTTTAGTTTCAAAATCAAATTAAAAAACACAATTAATTCTTTTATTGAAATTGATTATACTAAAAAAGACACAAAACATGATATCATGAATATTTGCATATAATAACAAAAAAATCAATTAACGTATATTAAAAATATAAAATTATGAAATCAAAATTTTAAGAAGTTACATCAAGAAGAAGGAAGGAAAAGTATCTTGTCAAGATAATAAGAACCAATACTTATCAACAATTAAGATCAAGTATCATGTAACATTAAAACTTAGATACTATTACTATAATCTTCCAACTTCCTTATTATTGCTAGAACATATTAAGAATATTATTTTGCTTATACCCCAAAGCTTTATCTACTTCTAGATTTTTATTATGACCATTCAAGGTTATGTAACCATTATCCCTTGTAATCAAGATTTTCTTTTTTAAAGATATTAAAAAAAAAGATATGAGAATGTCAATAACCTATAATATAATCTAACAAAATTATTAAATAAGTGATGTATCTTAATTTATATAGGAAGATACAATAACTATAACTCTTTCTATATATGCGTTATGTAACCTTACAATACAAATAGAAAACAAAGCATATTAAAAATAATAGTTATGAAGATATTAAATATTCTAAAGATCAATTGAATTCATGGCTGGTGAGTGGTTTATGTAATTATTAATAGTGATTAGGAAGGTATAATCTCATACACCATTATATTATATAACCCTAATACAAGTTGGGTTATCACGTATAGCTAAATGTATAATATTTTAGAAAATCTAAGACACTCACTTGATCATGTAAATTAGATATCTAAAAAAATTGATCTCTATCCCCTATAATCTACACTCTAAATAGTATGATAAAAAATAAATTATACCTATGAAACTCCTTAAAATTATCAAAGAACTTAAAAACTCTTCGGTGGTTATTCTCCTAACCAACAATCTCTAGAATGGAGCAAATGAATATCTTTTTCATCTCAAGACATTATAAGGTTAGGAAAAGTTAAATGTGGATATTGAAGCCTAAAGGAATCACATTCCAACATTCTAATAACAAGTGTCGCAACACACAATGAAGTTCCTCCCAAAAAGTACATGAACAGTTTTGTGTTTGTTTTGTTTCATTGATCAAAGACCTATAACTATTGTCATGGCAGAAATAGAAAGTTTAAGTAGTAACTTGGCATACACTTTATGCAATTCTATTAATGTACATGGATTGAAGATGTTTGATAGTAGGTGCTTCTTTTCTCAATTGGTTGACTACATCAAGCTCAAGTTGTGAAAATAAAAAGGGAATTTAACCATTGTTGAATCTTCATTCTATGTTTGTATCTAGTCATTTTATTTTTAAGAAACCATCCAATGTAAAATGTCCATTTCATCCAGAATATTTAAACTTTATCTATGAAACTTCAACTAAAGAAGACCTGAATATAGATCCAACATTTTTAGTGATAGTAAAGAACTCTATCAAGAATCATGTTAGAAAGTTGCACAAATCATGTAAGTTTTCTTTTTCATTTCCTTTTTACAAGTCAAAATATTTTAATATCTTTTAAGAGTACATATTTCCGGGCAAGTATTTCAATTTGAGATTAATTTCTTATTGGAAGATTGTTTAACATTCTTATTGTTCTGCAGTTGTATATCGAGACTTGAGGCTTCTCCTAAAGCATAGCCACCTCGCAATTTTTGTGGATGCTAAGTTGAACAAAGAAATTTGAAGGACAATATAGATACCCCATTCTCATCCACTTTGAGAATTACTTGGTTTCTAATGTGTCCTTGGATCCGAATTACAATTTTTGGTACTAACAAAGGAATGTTTGACATTGTCATCAATGTGTTCTGACTCCTCATTTTGTACTAGCATTTGACTCGCCCAACCAATTTCGTTCAACAAATGTTTACTTGTGAGAGAAATCTCTTCAATGTACATTTCTACAACTATTTTTTGTAGTACATGGCTCTTTTCTTTCATTGTAATAGCTTCAGATTTGTTGTTACTTGATGTGTTTGTTCCCATTTAATCCAAGAAAATGCTATTTTCTAAATTGTTCAGGATACTCTTGTGCATGTTTGATAGCCTATGGACTAAAAATTGATTTTACTCCAATTTTTGCTAGCTTTTAGGTTGAATACTGTAATGGATAACATATATATAAATTGTAAAGATAAGATTTAGTGTTTCTTATATATAAGGAAACCTAGGTCTATATTGAGAAAACTAATTCATGGGCCTAGAGGGCATAAAATTTGACAAATAAGGTATGTGTCAAGAGTAGGGAACAAAGAGATTGCATGGAGGATGATGACAACACTACTCTCCAATGCAAACGATAGACAACATTGCAGTGACCCACTGGGACGTTCAACATTTGAAATGAGTATATGATTTCAAGCACATAGAATATATTTGTGATGTGGATTATGACTAGTATATCTATATTTTAAAAATATAGGTAAATTATGCTGAGAGATATCTTATAATAGAAGGGAATCTGATGATTGCAACAATATTAGTAGTATACAAGAGTTTCAAAAATATGGATAATAATAGAGTTGCTTAAGTGTGGCACTCTTTCACTATCATTTGAATGTAATGGTTTCATATAGTTGGAGACAAGGGGCGAGGGTTCTATTTTATTTGGAGTAATTAAATAACACCTCCACAAAAACCAAAAGATGATATATATCATGCATTTACCCATCATTTGCATGTCAAATTATTTTAAAATTGAATTTTTGTTTACGGACATTTGGATATCATTGTAGATGCCTCTCGGCATAACTAGCATATCTATATTTAATAAAAATATAGATAAATTATGCCGAGAGATATCTTATAATAGAAGGGAATCTGACGATTGCAACAATATTAGTACTATACAAGAGTTTCAAAAATATGGATAATAATAGAGTTGATTGTTCCCTTTTAAATATTATGACACTCTTTCACTATCATTTGAATGTAATGGCTTTATATAGTTGGAGACAAGTGGCGAGGGTTCTATTTTATTTGGAGTAATAAAATAACACCTCCACAAAAACCAAAAGATGGCATATTTTATGCATTTACCTATAATTTGCATGTCAAATTGTTTCAAAATTGAATTTTTGTTTACGAACATTTTGATGTCATTGTAGTTGCCTCTCGCCATAATTAAATTATAAATGATAAGAAAAAGGGAAAAATAACTGACTCTAAAATAGTTGGCTTCTCTTTGTAGTGTTCACACACACACACACACACACACACACACACACACACACACACACACAAATAAATTTACCATTTGCAACAATGTTTTCAAATGTGCTTTAGAAAAGGTTCTAAAAGTTTTTCTTAAACTTTTTTAATAATCTATCAAAAATTCTAAGGTCAAAATGTGAATTGAAGAATATAATTTTTCATTATGCTGTAGGAGTTATTCACTGTTTGTGATGGACACATTACAACTTATTCTTATTATTATTTTGGATACTAACTAGGGAAGACTCATGATTAATTTTACACAAACAAACCATCCTGAAAGCCAACAACCCTTTTTATTAACAAGGACATATTGCAATACATCAATAAAATTACATGCTGATAAGTAGTAAAAATATTAAATAGAGACAAACACAGATCATTCGTAGGAATGGGGCTTATATTTCTCAAGTGGCGCTTCCTTGGAGAGAATCCAAAATATTTGGGTAGGGAGGAAGAACTCCTTGAATTTGCTAGGTTGAATGGATTTTTTCTTCCAAAAGCATAAGAAGAGGCACCCCATGCTGAATGGGGTAGGAGAGGTGGAGGCACAAGCTTGGGTCGTGGTTTTGGACAGGGCCGAGGACGACCTCCAAGCAGAGGCCATGGTAGAGGCAAAGCCCCAATTCCCCCTGCTAAGCCAGAAGAAGATCTTTAAACATATAGGTTCCTTTTGCTGGTGGTTTACTTTGAAGATGTTGCTAAGCCTCTAGTTGGCTGCTGGTTTTTAAGTTTTTTCTTTAAAAAATATAGATACTCTTTGTGAAAATTGAACTCATAAATAGTATGTTAAGCTTTTGAATATCGTTGCTATAAACTCTGAAGGTTTTTTGAATTGATGAAGAAACTATATAGGGTTTAATGCATTTCAAGATAAACTTGCTTTCATCCTCAACCCAGAAAATGTGGGTATTGAAGCTAGATTCCCTCACTATATATTCAGAGATTGGTTTCAAATATCTATCTTAGGCTCTTGGGTTTTTTGGAATTCTGGATCTTTATACTGTAATATTTTCTAAAAATGAATATATAAATCTAGCTCTTCCTTTACTGATAAAAAAAAAGATTAAAAAAAATGGAAAAGATTATGATCATACACCCAACACGTCAACTCTCAACTACTCCCTAATTCTCAAAAAGATGAATCATACAACATTCAGTTGACAAAGTAGCACATATAAACTTTTGCTCATAAGGAAGAAAGACAATATGCTTTTGTACAAAATGAGAACCTTCCCAGAATTATTTTCTACACATAGCATAAAATAAATGAAAGAGAAGCAGATAAAAATGTAGTAGCAAATTAAAAAGGTAAAATGAAGAATAAAATATTTAGAATACAAATAAAACAAAAGAGTAGGTTAATAGCACAATTGGAATCAAATTATCTAGCACAACAGTAACAATTGGAAAGTTAATTTATTATATTTGGAATGAACATGATTTAAATTGAATATATGTCACTGTTTCTGATCTAATATTTCAGGATTATATTGCCTCTGTGACGATTACACAACTAGATTCAACACTAAATTAAGTCTTCAGTACTAACTTTTCTATTATCAAACTCGGGCAAACATTAGGTATCCAAGTGCTGTAGGAGATGCAGTGGGGAGGTCAAGTTGTTCCTGTAAAGTGCCGAGCTAAAATTGTGTACAATGTTGAATAAATTGTAGATTGAAAGATCCTTTATTGTTTTAGATATATTTTTATTGTTGTATGTATTGGACAAAGATGACCATCAAACAATTGAACTATAACTAATATATATTCTTATTAAATAATAGAAACATGACATGATTTCATTAGACACAATGTACTCAAATTCACTAACCTATAATTCACTAATACCAATTGTAGAATTGAATACTATGCATTCACAATTTAATATGGAGCAATTCTAACCCCAAGATGCTGGAAAATACAATGAAGTGTTGTTAAATGGGTAAAAGTACAAAGTTGTGTCACACTTTTATAAAGGAAATGGTCAATGTTGATTCAAATTTTTAAAGTAAATCAATAAAAATTAAAATATATGTTTTGAATTTTGAAAGGATGTAAACTAATAAAATTTATATTCTTTTGTCTATTTTATGTTTTTAATTTCAACAAAATTTTAAAAAATTATTTGAATGTAGTTTTTTATAAAGTAAACACTATAATTTAGTTGCTGATAAAATGCTGAAATTGAAGTTACACAAGCCACCACACTTTATTTAGTAAATTTTATTTTTTTTTCATCAATTTATTTGTGTATATTGATAACTTGAAACTTTAGTTCATGGATATATTTTTTACTATTTTTTATAAATATATATTTTTCAATAAATTTGAAAATTTGTGTGTACTGAAATATAACTCTTTCCAATTCCCACCAACTTTTTTCTTAATTATTTATCCAAATTAGAAAAGAATTATATCACCTTGGCATATATTCCTTTCTCTACTACATCATATTTTTTTTCAAAAAATTAAAATAAATTTTAGTATTTTTCCTTGACAAGATAATCAACCTTATATTTTAGTGCTGATGACCTACTTTCAATAAAAATATAATATAAAATATAAAAAAGTAATTAAAATATTAAAATATATATATTGGAAAATTCACTTATAGATCTATAAAAGGGTATTTTTACATTTCAAAAAAAAAATTATTTATAAGAGTAGGAGTTGTTGAAACATCGAGTTGTTTTTTTTTTTTTGGGCAATTAGACCCAAAGTGGTATAAAATATACATTTAGTAGACACTTCCAATTGGAAAAGTTGTGGTCTATATATAACTTAGCTTTAATGAATCTGTATAGACCATATGTTTGACTAAAATTAACTTTTAGTTAGAATTACTTAAATTCACTTGTGCTAATAAGTTAGCCTGAAACGTGACACAGTTTTGTGCTTTTACCCAAATGTCACTATAGGCTAGATAGGCTTGTATGACTAGCCTTAAACCACACACATTAAGCAACATATTAAGCTTAGAGAATGTTAGTCAACTCTGAGTGTAACACTTTTAAACCTAGAAATCAAATCTTAGTATATGATTTAAGTCATCTAAACTTGTACTACCCTATTCTCAACCCTTCACTCCCTCCAAGATAATGCAGTAGATGCTCAGAGAACTCATGATCTAGTGATTTCTAGTCTTAAAATTCATCAAATTTAACCCATCTTGCAACAGCCCATAGAGCATCATATTCTTTGTAGAAGCACTACTACCGGAATTGGCTGAGTATTATTATGGTTGTTTTTTGCATCATTGGTATTACTGGTAGGGCTGCCATTGTTATTATTACTATTGTTGCTTTGGAATAAAAAATATTATGAATTTTTTTCATGAATACCAAGCTCTGCAAAGTTGTAGACAATATTAATTGTGTGCTTTGAAATGTATGCTTTCTCTTGTAGCATGAGATTACAAGTCTCTACTATTGCATTCTGCAGAGGTCAATAATAGGATACTAAATTTTTGCTTAGTTATCTTCTTAGCACCTTCACGTCTCTAATCTTTAGAGTCTATATTAACAAAAGTGAAATCTCGTTCTGATTGGAAAAGAATTTTTTTTTTAATCACCCATGAAACTCTGGATTTTTCCATGGCAGGAACTAATAAGTTGCAAATAATAATAATGGAGTCGACAGTTATAATTTAAGTTTTTTTATAAATATTTATTCTAAAAGTAAATTGGAAAAGCAATCCAAAATGAATTCCTAATAAGGTTAGTTAAGATAACATTTGTTGGTATGGATTTAAGGTTTATATCACACAGTTCAATATTAAAAAAGAGTTAAAGATTAAAATTAAATGAGTTGAATGGGAAAAAAGTGTTTCTATGACCCACTTGAAAAACATAGAAGTTCAATCAACCTCTTTAGATTGAACCTAATCAACAAAGATGATGTGTCATATGATAGTACGTGGTACTATGGCGTTCAATCAAACTCATTGAGACTTAACATCTTGCAAATTAGAAAAGTGATCCAAATTGTCAATGCCTAACAACTTCAACAAAAGATGAATGTGATGACAAACATTTTGTTTTGAAGATATCTAATTGTAAGAAACCTCTTGGTTCACTCATTGCATCTGGCCAACTCTTGGTTCCACTTTTCTCTTGTGGGTAACTATAAGTGGCACTCAAATTTGTGCTTGGCCCATCTATACAATACATAAATAAGAGCAACAAGAATGACAATATGAACATGGAAATGGGCCCAAAATTTCACAAAAATAGAGTAAGGAAGAGGTAAAAAACCCTCAATCCCACTGACCAAAAAATAGCCCCTTTGTTAAATGTCCAGATGACATATTCCACATGAGCACTCTCCATCCCTAGTGCCAAGGGAGGTGTAGAAATAAGAAAACTAACATGACTATAATAGCAAACACACTGCACATGGCAAAGGAATGCCATCAAAAGATAAAACGTCACCACCAAGCACTTGACTAAAGTTGTCATAAAAGACAATTCACTTGGATGGCTATTCACTCCCATTCCCACCAATAATCTCACGACAGAACACAATGCTATGATGGTAGAGGCGAGAAGTGTAGACGACATTATATTATTTCGTATTGTCTGCCCTGCCAACACTCCATGGATCATTCATTCCTACAAAATTGATTTACCGTAAACAACACATTATAAGTCTTGATTTGTTTAAATGATTCATCTGAAATCACACTAAAAACAAGCATTTACAATCTCTATGACGACCCTCACCCATGCCTGCCTATTGATTGCATTGATCCCAATGAAGAAGGTGGTGTGAGGACGGGTGAGGATTTTGTGAAGCAGACAAGCATGGTATCCAAGGAACATGAGCAACCCTCCCATGCCAATATTTATCTCACTAAGCCCATTACGACCATAAATGAATGGATTCAATCAATCCAGTAATGAGAAGAATACCTGCAGCGCCTTGTGTTATGACATAGCTACGTGCCGGCTTTTTGCATGAAATATATTTGTTTACGTAAGTGGTGGATATTTCTATGTTTTTTGTTGCCATTTTCTCCGCATTAACGCACAGTCCATATTCTCTCACAAAATCCCTTTGTGCGGTCGCAATTCAGTTTGAAGGAGAAAATTTATGCCTTTATGATTCCATTTAGAGGTTTATTGGATTATATATCAACTTTCATTATGGAGTTCTTGTGGTATGCAGCTGAAAAGGTTAGTGGAAAGGATTGAAAGTGGGGTTTGTTGGAATAAAACAAAATAATAATTATTCCATAAATAGCTTTTAGAAGGAGAATAATACTAAATAATTATTTTAAATGATATTTATTAATTTTTAAATTGCATGTATATTGTAATTTTCTAATTGTTATAAGATGAATAGTTATGTAATCATTTTATAAGTTTAATATAAGATTGATTAGGGGATAGGGATTAGTAGTCATGTGGGCTAACTTTGTGAGCATGTAGAGGTTGCATGAAGTATCGCAGGACCTCCATTTTTTATTAATGTGAATCGGTCTTTTATCTACCTATAGATAAGATTTGGAGGTCTAACTCATCATGCAACTTGCCACATCAACATGTCTGGTGAGAAGTGTTCAAAATTTGACTTTTTATAGATTTGACTATAACCTAATTTTGGTATCCCTAGTGTAAGAGGGGAAAAATTAGAGAAAGCATGAAATGTAAGAGCAACCACAAACTCAAGTTTTATACCCAAATTCCAATCCTACAAATGAAGAGACACAATTAAAATGCAACAATGAAATGAACAAAATCAAAAGAAAACCAAAGCTGCACTATTTCCCTTGATTTCCATTGTTAAGTGCTAATAGATTTCCACAATCCATACAAATATCTATTTAATGCTTCTGGATTTGATTGTGTATGAAATCATTTCATACATAATCAAATACAAGCACATAGAATATATATCTTTGTTGTTCTTCTCCATAATTTGAATCACTCTCAGAAATTAAGTGCACAAATTTGCAAATATGAAAAGATCAAGTGATGATTCAAAATGTGTGGAAGAGATGTGGTTGAGTTGAAATGAGAAGAAATATTGGTTTATATAGATGATTCGTGGTTGATCAACGACTAAGATCAAAAAGAGATTTAGGAGATCAATGAAGGAGATTGAAGAAGAGGAGAATTTAAGTGGAGAGGAGGCAAAATGAGTAGAGAGTTATTTTGGTAAGTGTAACTTAAGTGAGGAAAGAGGGAAGAATTAAGTAGTGAGAGGAAATTAGCAACCTCAATGAGGCAATAGGTAAGTTAGCTTAGAAGTAAATAAATCACTTGAATATAGGATAATTAAATAAATTCATAACTTATTTAGTTATGAGGAATTTAGATTTAGCAATTAAATAATTATTTAATCATAGAAGAACAATTAGCTATGCTATTAAACAATCAAGATTTTTTAATTAAAGATGAATGATGAATTTTAATTAAATAACATAAAATTATTTAATTAAAGATCAGAGAAAATAAATAAATAATTAAAAATTATTTAATTATAGGGAATGACGTTAAAAGCTGGAAGAGAGATGTCACTCTAATTAAATAAAATTAGATTAATTAATTAGTTTAGATGAAAAAAGAGTAAAATGCATCGTCACATGCACAAGATGATTTTTAGTGTCTACACCTAGGAGTTCAACAAAAGAATACATTTGTTGTTAGTAGAATATCATATTTTTATTTAAAAATAACTTATATGCAACCTAAATGGACTAAATTTACCCATTAGTAACCAAAAACCATTGTTATATCTAACTTTTATATGCAACACAAATGGACCAATAGTTGAACAGAAAAACTATTTATTGCTATGAAAATAACACATTATTGTTTAAAATACAAATGAACCAATAATTGAACACTACAACTTTGACAATCCTTCACATTTAAAGGGAAGATACAAGGTATTTAGTATGCTTACTTTTTATATCTCTAATAGGAAAAACTATTAATATTAAATACTCCAATGCATATGTATTGCTACCCTGAGAGTTGTACACATAAGAATAATTTTTTGTCACCATGACAACAATACTTGTATAAATGAGCATCTTATTTTATTTGAAGTTCAAAAAAAATATTTATTTTACTTATTAATGAATGTATTTATGCCATTTTAATCTATAATTCATAGGGTTTCTTGTGTTCAATTATGGGTCCATCTTGACCAACATTTGATTTATTTACAATAAATAGTATAAATATGTGGCAAGATTGAATGCTATAAGAACAATTTCCATAACAAGAATTGGATCCTAGACAACTACTAGCCCCTCTCCCTTAAATAAGCATTTGTTTAATGTCTCTATTCCCCTTTCAAGGTTTTTGGGTTTAGAAGTTTTTTTTATGAGGTATTGATCATCTAAAATCACTAATGCTCTTTATGAAAGTTGTTTATTTTGGTTATTCACAATATTAGTTTCTAAAATATTTATAACACTAGGTAAGCATACTCTTTTTTATTGGGAAATAAATAGGTTCAATACTAAAGATTATGAAGATCAATATCTATCCAATGAACTAATCAAAGGATTAGATTCAAGGTTTGGATAGAAGCAACATGAAAATCTAATACTCATATGCAAATATAAAAATTAATTTTCCTTAATTGTGGAGAATGGGCATGATTAGATCCTTCTTCTTTATGATGCCAAAAATTAGCCTATTAACCATGCTTAATAAACCTATCTTATGTGAACTTATAACATCAATAAATAATGATTAAAATCAACTTAAGATAGCAGAAATAAGGCATAAAATCAGCAACATAGCATCCATACAACACAAGATTTACATGGAGAAACCCTTGTAGAAGAAAAATCCACCAAGAAGAGAGGGTCCAAGCTTGTATTATCAACAATAAAAGTGTTTACAATCCAACCACTTACATTCTCCTCTTTTCCTCAACCATAGAAGCACCTGTGTACATGTGAACAAACTCCTTATGCCTCCCACCTTCCTTCCTTCCTGCACTACATTCAAGTGTTCCCAACTATTGTACATAAAATCTACACCCAAAGGCTAAATTTATAGAAAGGAAAGAGCTCCAAAACCACCCCTAGAATTCCTCCATGGAACTCAAAAAGACATAAGTTTAGCTTCTAATACTTATCCTTCAACATGGAAACCTATACTTGCAAGATAAACATTACATTAAATATAATAAATGACTGAAAACCGAGAGACAAATGTTGCCTCTTCTATACTCCCACTTGGAGAAGCCCATAGGTCACTCTTCTTCCACTTTCTTAATTCTTTAAATATCTTATTCTAGACATCCCTAAGTGGGGAAAACAATATTAAGTATTTGTGTTCAGAACCCACTTTTACCATTGCTAGTGTAACCCATCACCCCTTATGAATGTATTACAAATAATGGTGAGAATTAAATATTATAAATTATTTTCCTAATACATCCTAAGTGCCTTACGACACTTTCCAAGAATGTTGGAACCACATCATAGGATTTACAAGGTAGATGACACCTTAATCCTAACATTTTCCCACTTGATATCATACATTATAAATACACCAATAGGAATCACAAACAAGGTAAAACCATCCCTTAGCCATCCATGTACTTTTTCAATCTTAAGCATGCTCTCATGCTCCAACAAGACACCTACAAAAGCAATCATGACAACCACCATCAAGCAACAAACTCCTCACATCCTCCAACATGACACATATGGAAGAAAAAAGAAACATGCCAAGGTGAACCATGGCAATTATCACTGAAACCTACATCTATCTCTACATGAACATAAGCATCAGATTCAAATGATAGCGAAGGCTTTGAATAACTACTTTACTCATACCACCTAGAACAACAACCATAACAAATTGCAATTCATCCAAACTAACCATACCTTAAACCAAGGTAAACCAACATAGATAAAACTTCATGTTGTCAACATATCAACTCTAAACCTGCAATCAAGCATTTGTATGTCCAACATCCTATCTCCAAGGAACATACCAATGCACACAAGACCATAGACAAGGCCAACTAACAAAGTTTGCATCACCATTAAAATAATTTCTTGGATATAAATAGTCCACATTTGATTCATCCCACTATATGACACATAGATCCAAATCCAATGAAGCATGCAAGTTCATTATCACATTAGGAATCAACAAACCAAGATATCACAGAGGATAAATCAACATATATCTAGGAAACTCCCATTGTATGAGTAATGCCAAATCTGAGAAAAGATCAAAGCATACAAAGTCTATCTATAGTACTTCAATAGAAGATGTGGCTAACTCATCTATCACATAGAGTCAAGGAAACATACATGATTTGCAAATCCTATTACCAAAAAGTTCAATACCTCTCTCACCATCAGTCTCCATAGCTCTCTCGAGTTCTTCACACTCAACCATTTGTATACAAACATCCAAGACAAAAAAGACCAAGAGAGAATCTGAAAATCAAACTATATCCTTGTCCCACACTAACTTGTACCAAGTTTTGTAATGTAAGATCTCCTTCACTGTTCCCATACTAAAAGGATATCAACATCTAACATTCAATCAAATGAAACCTGGCAGAAATAGATGTAAACTTCTCATACCAAAGGTAGATCAAACAAACCATCCACTCCCACAACAAAGAGAATTATGCCCAAAGCCACAAACCATTTCTTGTACCTCTCCAAATAAGTCCTAAAGACTATATCCATAGCTTAAGATCAACAACAAGGAGAATAATGAAAAGCCATAAAACTATGTATCTTCTTCTCAACAAGTCCTCATAACTTCTATATTCAAGACTTATTCATGTGATAAAAAAGATACAAGATAAATAATGCATCTAATAACTAGGTGGGAAATACCTCTCAAATCATTCACCTGATGAGTAGACTAAGAGTGGGAAACAAGATTGTCATGTGCTGACAACACCAAGCAATAAAGCTTATAATAAATGAAAATATTCTCTTCAGGTCCATAATGGATTCACATCCATAACCAAGTGTAGGGTCCTCAGTATTTATATTGAAATCCTAATCAAAGAGTCACCATCTCAACAAATGATCCCAAAAAATATGAGATCCCTTAGCCTCACCCAAGTCTCTCTAGCCTCCATGAGCATAAACCAATCAATCCATGCTAACTTCAAATGTAATCTTGCAAAACCATGAAGCTCTAATAAAATGATTAATAATCAAAGCCAAAGAGAATCAACAACACCTCACCAAAGACTCAAGATTCCTCCACGGCACCAAGATGTCACCATAGCCATCCATCATCAACTAATGAATCCACATCATTGTCAAAACTTCCACTGAATCGTGTAAACAAAATCTTTAGGAATCATGCCAACCATCTCCTAATTGAAGATCCTACATGGCCCCAACATGATCAAATAAATCAACCAACAACTCCCAAAAGGAAGAGTCAAACCACAATCTCCAAACCAAGAAGATACAACTACACATCCTTTGTCAATAGAACCTAAGATATAAAACTCTCTTTGCAATCCAAAGATAGAATCTAAGATCTCCTTATGACACCAACTCATCAAAAGATCATCCATCTTCTAATAAGATATTCTACATGGCTCACAATATACTACAACCACAACAACTTAGAACCAAAATATTGAAACAAAGATGACATAACAAATTGTGTGACTGCATAAAGATCCCACTAAAATTGATACCAGTTTATACATGGCAACATGAACAACATCATTACCAAAAAGCCATTGAAAATGAATAGGGTTTCTCATGCACCATAATCTACTACTAAGATTCAAATGATCAACTATATCATATACTCCAAATAGTTATTTTCTCACTACAATCAAAATACGAATGTAATAATGGTGATCAACAACAAGAGCCTACCAAACCAAATCATTATCACACAATCTACAAGATCAACATATATTCAACATCTCAAAGAAGAAATAAATAATTGGTACTCCAATCACAAATAACTGAAAGATTCAACCCCATATTAGTATCATGCATAACAGAGATAATCAAGCATAACATATGGATTTCCAAGACTCAAACACCAAAATCAACACTAGACTCGATTTTCCAAACAAACCCACATAGGAGTAACTATAGATCAATGAGAACCTTCTAAGAAACAATGCAAATCTATAATTGTCTTCATCTAAAATACCCTGAATCTAGTCATACCATAGATCTACATACAACAGACTTATTTAACATGTAAAACCTACAAAATCATATATGTAAATTATAAATACTTCCAAACATTGATATAATACATGTCATATGAACAATGAAAATACCATAGATCTACAAAACCCAACAACTGAAAACAACAGATCACTGTAACCCAAGAAAGGAAAGGAAAGTTGTATAGGAGCTTAAACTACATGAAACATATTATCTCCACAACTCTCAAAGAGGTTATTGGATTATAGAGCAGTGATTTCTTGTAACCATAGGCTAAAACTATGAACCCAACATAAGCAACCATTATGTAGTCCAAATAGCTAGTGTATCTCCATGTGACCAGGATGTCCATACTCATCCAACATGAACACCTTCTCACTACACATGACCATGGGGTAAAGCAACAAAACACCTAAAAAAGAGGATACATGAATATTATCAAACTCCATGAATATCCATAAGCATGAGCTTCAAATTCTCAACATAGATCACATTGATAATATCCATGGTTTCCAATCTAACAAATTTACAAAATAGAGTTAGCTCACAAATTATTCATTGCAATGCCAAAAACCTTCCAAAAATATTTAATTCCTTCTAAATGATTCTCACAAGATTTCCATGCTAAGAACCAAAGTTAGAGGAATACCCAAAACTAATAACCTTTGGCTTTGATACCAAATATTGGGAAATAAACAAGTTCAATACCAAAGATTGTGAAGATCAATCTCTATCCAATAAACTAATCAAAGGATGTGATTCAAGTCTTGAATAGAAGCAACATGAAAATTTGAAATTCATATGCAATTATGAAAATTAAGTTGCCTTAATTGTGGAAAAGCTATGGTTAGATCATTCTCCTTTATGATGCCAAAAATCAGCTTGGTAACCATGCAAGTAATAAACCTATCTTATGTAAACTTCTAAGAGAAATAAATAATGATTAGCGTGAGCATAATGTAGCAGAAATAAGATATAAATTAGAAATATAACATCCACACATAACACATGATTTATGTGGAGAAACCCTTGTGAGAAAAAACTCCACTAAGAAGAGAGGACAAGATTGTATTAACAACAATAAAAGTGTGTATAATACAATCATTTCCATTCTCCTCTTTTCCTCCACCAGAGTAGCACACATGTACATGTGAAAAAAATCCTTATGCCTCCCGTCCATCCTTCGTTCCTGTAGAGAAAAATACATTCAAATGTTCCTAATTATTGCACATAAAATTTACACCCAAAGGCGGAAATTATAGAATGGCAAGAGCTCGAAAACCACTAATAAAAGGTTTCCAAAGAAGACAATCCATTACTCATGACCATAACCCTTTTATTTCCTCCACAAAACTCAAAAAGACAATGGTTTAGCTTCCAATACCTTCCCTCCAACAGGGACTCCTATACTTGCAAGATAAATATTATATTTAATATAATAAATGACCAAAAACCAAGAGACAATTGTTGCCTCTATCATATTCCCACTTGGAGAAGCCCACAGGTCACTCTTTTTCCACTGTCTTAAGTCATTAAATAACTTATTCTAGACATCCATAAGTGGGGAAAACAATATTAAATATTTGTGTTCACAACCCACTTTTATCATTGTTAGTGTAACCCATCACCCCTTATGAATGTATTACAAACAATGGTGATAAATTTTAAATATTATAAATTTTTTTTCTAATACATCCTAAGTGCCTTAGGAAAATTTCCAAGGATGTTGGAACCATGTCATAGGATTTACAAGGTAGATGGCACCTTAATTTCTCTCATTTGGCATCATACACTGTAAATACACCCATAGGATTCACAAATAAGGGAAAACCATCCCTTACCCATCCATGTACCATCTGAATCTTCACCATGCTCTCATGCTCCAAGAAGACACTTGCAAAATCAACCATGACAACCACTATTAAGCAACAAACTCCTCATATCCTTCAACATGCCACATATGGAAGAAAAATAAACATGCCAAGGTGAATAATGACAATTGTAACTGAAACTTGTCAGTACACCAATCTCTTCATCAACATAAGTATTAAATTCAAATGATAACGAAGTCTTTGAGTAACTATCTTACTCATACCACTTGGAATAGAAACCACAACAAATTGTAATTCATCCAAGATAACCATAACTTAAACCAAGGTAAACCAACATAGATAAAACTTCATGTTGTCAACAAATTGACCATAAACCTACATTCAAGTCTCTGTATATCCAACCTCCTATCTCAAAGAAACATACCAATGTACAAATGACCACAAACAAGGTCAACTAACAAAGTCTGCATCACCACTGAAACAATCTTATGGATATAGATAGTCCACATTCGAGTAATCCCACTACAATCAATAGGTTGTACATGCCTACAAATTGTATAACTCGTAGATCCAATACCAATGATACATGAAAAATCATTATCACATCAGTAATCAGAAAACCAAAATATCATAGAGGATAACCTCCTCAAACTCTTGGTGATAGTATGACGTTCAAACAAACTTCCTTAGACTTAACCTCATGTAAAAAACTAAATTTGTTCATACTCAACCATGTTTAACTTTACCTTATCCTAGATAATTAAATAAATAATAATTTATTTAATTAATTAATTCATCATTCACCTTTATTCCTCACCCTTAATTAAATAAATCTATATTTATTTAATTAAGTTTAACCCTTCACTTTTAATTAAATAAATTTTGATTTAGGGTAATTTATCCATAATCATGTGCACATGATCCCTAAATGATATATATAAGGTCGATATGGGTAGCTCACTAGCGATAAGTCTTGTCACTTCCTTCCCAAATTGTTAACTCTCAGTATGGACAAAATTCCTGTATAAAGAAACCAAGGGGGGAGATTGATACTCAAATTTGAGGCCTGAATTGCACCCAATAATGGTGCATCATTTTGGACTTAGTTGCATATGCAGAGACAAGACATTTCAAATACAATGTTGATGTCTATTCCACACAAATGAAAGGGTTTGTGAAGTTGTTTGGAGAATGGTTAACACCATTCTAGGAGGTGGTCACCATTTGTGCGATGGTTTCATATACGAAGATGTGATCTTCCCTTTGGTAGATATTTTGGATTTCAAAGAAGCCTGCATACAAAAGATTGATGGGTTTGTTCATTTAGTTGATGGGTAGGCTTTAGCCAATGCAATTTTAGATATGGAGTCGAACAAATGGGTGAGTATTCTCGACATGTATTTCAACCACACCAACTATATCTTGGACATGGAAGATGATTCAAAATCCGACAATGAGGATCTTAAGCAGACAAAGGCAAAAAAAAAAGGAAGAAGAACTTCATCGAAGATTCCTAGGAGGTATATAGGATTGGAGTCATCAACAAGAACTTAGGCCCCTTTCACAAGCTATTGGAATCAAGTGACAACTGGCTCTCGATGGTTCTTGCTATTAAAGTAGCAGAGATAGGGGAGAACTTAGCTATTATCCTCCATTCCTTGGAAAATTAGAGGGTTGAAATGGTCATTTAGACGTAAGGGATCTATCCCCATTCTTCATAACACTTATTAATAAAACAAAATTAAAAAATCATGTGCACATGAGATAAGAATCCCCCTTTTAATAAATCTTAATTTTAAATTCTTCATCTACTTAATAATGTATAAGAAGACAAATCCTATATTTTATTAGTGTTAGCATAATTAAGATATTTTATGTTGGTTTATTCTTTCGTAGGCCCTAATTACACTTTACTTAAGCTTACTTAGGGAATCACATAGGATTAGTTGGAACATCTCCACTTTAGGTGGACATATCACTTTATCGCATTATCATATCCACCTTTCGTGGTTGCACTTTTCCACATTTGGTGCGATGATAGCTTTTCGCTCTACTTATCATGTCATGAGACAATAACACTTATCATTGTCTCATTCAAGCACCTTAGATATATATCCAAGGTTGTCTCCTATGTATTGTAGTCTATCTTATTGCATCATTGATGAGAATATAGTTTCTTCTTGTCTCTATTGTTCTCAATTGTTATTGTGCTATTCAATAGGCCTCCATATCTTGGGTGGCTATCTCCATAGACAATTATTACATGGTATTAGAGATTTTAGAGTGCCATTTATTTTCCATTTGAGATAACTTTGGTGCAATTTGGAGTTTTAAATTTGTGGCTTTTTTGTTGCAAGTCAAAATTGGAGCTTGTTAGGTAAGATTTGAGGCCACCATTGGATTCGAGATTTTTGAGAAAGTCGGAATTGATTTTTGTTTCATCCAAATCCATCTTCGAAGGTAGAGCCATTTGAAGTTTGGAGGTGTGGAAGCTATTTAGGTGTTATAATTATGTAGGTGATTTTCAAACAGCGATATCTTAATCATCCAAACTCCTTTTTTTGAGAATTTTTTTTTTTTTGGGGGGTGGGGAGAATTTTGTGCTCTTCATAATGGTGCGGGAATTTTTTGATTTTCATGGATATTTCAAAATTATGAAATTCCTATATTTACAACTTTTGGGGCATCATTTGAGCTCATATGAACCCCTTTTCAAGTGCAATTTTTTTCAGAGCGTGTAGTTTTTTCTGTATTTTATAGTGGTGCTATTAGTTTGTAGTCACTATGATAAAAAATTCACTTTCAACACATGACCTTATTTGGATTTTTTTGGGCAATTGTAATACTTAGATCTCAGTTTGGTCTTTTGTATTAATGATTTGAGTCTTCTATATCCTATTTTGGGCATTTGTAAACATTGAAATCAAAAGTCCACTTTTGCCTTGGTTTGTAAGTTGCCTCTTGTACATGCTCTAAGTATAAAGTGTCAAATCATCATTTTATTTATTTATTTATTTTTGCAGGGGAAGGGGGTGCATTGTGTGATTATGCCTCTTTTTCTCACCTTGTACTCTTTCATTTTTCAGTTATGGGTTCTCCTAAACTTTTACTTCTAACTCCAAATAACTACACATCTTGGAAAATATATGATTGGAGTAAATTAATAGAAAAAAGGACTGACTCATTATATTGATGGAATAATTGAAGCATCATTAGATCCTAAGGCTAATCCAAATGCTCAAATGGAATGACTCACTAGAACTACTATGGCTCTTGGAACTTTGAGGAAGTATGTATCAGATGACCTTATCTTTCACATTGATAAGTGTAAGATAGTTAAAGATGTTTGGGAAAAGCTTGGCCAATTGTATGGCCAAGTCGATGAAATTAGGGGCTACAAGCTTGAAAATGATCTCACAAATTTGGATCCTAATAATTTTGATACTATTCAAGACTATGTAACTAAGGAAAACTAGTTAAGAGCACAACTAAGGGATTATGACATTGATAAGAAGGATGCAAAATTGTTCTTCAATTTATTTGTCAAAGTTCCTTTTCAAGTATGCAGTTTTTGTTTCTATTTTCCACAATCATCAGTTGGAAATGGGGAGTGCCTATACTATACCATTCTTTGATTCATTCATGAAGATGTCAATGCTTGAACAAGAAAAGTTGAACACAATGGGAATTATCAATTCATCCAAGTCACATGCCTTGGTGCTAATCACAAGAAAGGTTCCAACAAGAAGCAAAAGTAATCAAAGACAAGACCACAAAAGGATAGAGTACAATCTTCATCTCCTAAATAAAGATTTTCTACATCCCTTTCTAAGAGGGAATCATTTAAGAAGGAGAAGCTTACTTGTGCATATTACAAGAATTTAGGACTTGATGAATGCCATTGTTACAAGAAGGATATTGATGAATTGAAGCATCTTCTAGAGAAGAATAGAATCAGTTTGCCTTGTAGAATGTCTACTTCAGCTTCTTCTTCCAAACAAGCATAATTTGATAAGGGAAAGAGTCACACTTTTGGGACAAGAAAAGGACAAGCTCTTTGTGCTACTACAAGTCATGATTTAGGGGGGTGCCATCTTTGCAATCTATGTTCTCTTCATTTGAGCCTTGCAACATACCACCAAATTTTATGGGAAATCACATATATATGAATGTAATTGGGGATGACACCTTCAATGATGTGTTGTGTCCCTCACTTGACAAACAATCTTCTTTCCATCTATCAAATCACTCATTGTGTAGCAAGAAAGACTGTGGAGTTCACTCCTAATTCAGTTATCATTCAAGACTTGGAGAGTCGAGCATTCATTTCTATTAGGATGGTGGATCATGCATCTTGGTTGTAATCCTTTTTGGACTTTGTTCCTATTAGAGCTATCCAACCGTGAGGTCCTTTTGGCACCAAAATGTACCAAAAAATCAGCTACCCCCAAAAATCAACTCTACAACTCCCAAAGATCACCTGTATGCAAACTATATCGAATTTTATATCAAAATATGTGGAAATGACCTCCTGAATCCAACCGTGAGGTCCTTTTGGCACCAAAATATACCATAAAATCAACAACCCCCATAAATGGAAAAAAGCAATCGCACAAACCCCCGAAAACATAGATCTGAAGAACAAGGCCCAAAAACTCTCATAAAGAGAACGGGGGCATACAGATTTGGAGCTTTGATACCATATTGGAGTTAAGGAAAAATCAACTCTATAGCTCCCAAAGATCACCTACATGCAAACTTGTCACAGAAGGAGAGAAGCAAAAAAGCTATGGAGGCCAAAATTCAGAGATCCAAAAAAGAGGAGTCATATTGATTGTGCAACAAGAATGCAATTCAATAATTACAGTTGTTATAAAAATACAAAGAGAGAATCCTTATAAAAGGATACTTGAAACCCTAAAGGAGAAAACCCTAAAGAATTATAAGATTCCTAAGTTTAGCTTAAGCATAGAGTATAATAGACTAATAATTAAATAAATAATTATTAGCTAATAAAAGATAACTCTAACATAGCTTTGAATTCTGGCCTCCATAGCTTTTATGCTTCTCTCCTTCTGTGACAGGTTTGTATGCAGGTGATCTTTGGGATATGTAGAGTTGATTTTTTCTCAACTCTAATATGGTATTAGAGCTCCAGATTTGCATGCTCCTATTCTCTTCATGAGAGTTTTTGGGCCTTGTTCTTTAGATTTGTGTTTTTCGGGGGTTTGTGCAATTTCTTTTTTCCATTTCTGGGGGTAGCTGATTTTTTGGTACATTTTGATGCCAAAAGGACCTCATGGTTGGAATTAGGAGGCCGTTTCCAATAATTTTGATATAAAATTCGATATATTTTGGTGTCAGGTGTTTTGGAGGCAAAACAATTTTAGGCCCCAAGCTGTACGACCTCGTGCACGTAGATTGAGAAAATAATAATAATTTTTTTGGGCAGTTTGATGGCTTACCCAAGCCGAATTTCCAAAAAAAAAATTTTTTTGCAACACCTTTAATCAAAAAGGTTTCATTTTGTTTTTTTTTTAAACCAAAAAAAAAAAAAACTTTTTTTGGGAGGGCCAATGACCAATGCAGGTCCGTATGCCCTACATGCCCCCCCATTCTCCTGATGTCAGCCGCCAAGGTCCCGTCGGCTGCCAGGCTCCCACTAGCTGCCAAGCCCTGCCGCCCCCATCAGTCGCCAGGTCCCGCCGCCTGCCAACCACCCCTGCACCACTCCCACGCTGCCCATGAGCCGACGACCTGTTTCCGACCCCTCCCTTGTTTTTTCGATGATCGGATTTTTTTGTAGGCACCAGATTTTTTCCGACAAGCTTTTCCAGGCAAATTGGTTTTTTGGTGGTGATGTCCATAAGACCGTCAAATTTATGCTCATAGGCAGATGCGTCAGCACTGTGTAGGCAGCCTTCAAGCCTCTTCTGGGCCCATCGGGAGCACCTTCAATCTTTTGGCCATATCTTGGGCTCACGAAGGCATTTTTTGACAAATCTTATATCGTTGGAAATCTCTTTCCAAGCTCTTTCCAAATTTGGAGGTTTGGATTTTCGTTTTTTTATTTTTGATGGTTTTTTTTTTGTCAAAGCCAGAGGTTCATTTTTTTACTCCGGGAGACATAACTTGAGCATCCGAACTCCGTTTTTTGAAAACTTTATATCATTGGAAAGCTTGTTCTGTGTACTTTCTGGTTATATAAGTTTTCTTTCCATATTATTGTCTAGGTAAATTTTATTCAATTTTTTTCTTTTAAGCACTATGGTGAATATCTTGGATGTTTCAGGTCCTGGGATCTCTTTCTTTGAGTAGGATGTCTTGTCTTTAGTCATTCTTTCTATATTTAAAGTCTTCCATCTCTTCTGATCATTGTAGCATTTTATTTATGCAAACACACTAAGATAAAGTGCCACCATGCATTGTATACTTGGGATCTTGCACATCTTGTGCCTTATTGTACATGCACTACTTATAAAGTTGCATGGGGGGTTGATGTTTGCCTTTGTTTGTCATATACCTTTGTCATGTGAGTGTTCCTTCCATGACATTATCCTCATGATGTGTGTCAGGTGAGTGTTCCTTCCACGACACTATGTACTTTCTCTGCACCTTTGATATTCCTGCTTCTTCGTCATGCAATTCTTGTTGGCCATTCTTTTTAGTGCACCTGTCCCTCTCCCTTTTCAACATTATGGGGAGGTTTGTCCTGTTGTTCTAATGCTTCCTTGGTTTGATTGATTAGCTCTTCAGGATTTGGTGTTTCATGCCATCTATATCTTCGATTTCAGTTGTTTGCCTTCGGTTGCCATCTAATTTGAGTAGTGTCATTTGAGGGCACTCATGCAGATTACAATCTTCTATACCTGGTCATGTTCTATTTTAGTGGAGATTCTTCATGACAACAATTACTCTTCGACAGTGTTTGCAACTATTTCATGCTTCAGTGTTGTTCTTCATGCTCTTTTTTTTGTTCCTATCTTCTGGATCACTCTTGTTAGGAGGATTCTTAGTCATTCAGTTGAGCTTTCATCTCTTCTTAGAGAGGAGTTTTGTTCCCACAGGTTTTCCTCCTTTTTCTCCAATTTACAAAGATTTTATTGTACTTGGGTACCTCATCAGGCCTAGTTGCCGGAACCCATTGTTGCTTTCTTGCATTTTTTACATACTTTTTTAGTCCTTAGTTGGTTTTTAGCTACTCCCTAAGTTCATCTTAAGGGGGGGTGTTAGAGTTATCTTTTATTGGCTAATAATTATTTATTTAATTATTAGTCTATTATACTCTATGCTTAAGCTTAACTTAAGAATCTTATAATTCTTTAGGGTTTTCTCCTTTAGGGTTTCGAGTATCCTTTTATAAGGATTATCTCTTTGTATTTTTATAACAATTGTAATTATTGAATTGCATTCTGGTTGCACAATCAATATGACTCCTCTTTTTTGGATCTCTGAATTCTGGCCTCCATAGCTTTTTTGCTTCTCTCCTTCTGTGACAGGTTTGCATGCAGGTGATCTTTGGGAGCTGTAAAGTTGATTTTTCCTCAACTCCAATAGTTCCTATTGATGACTTTGTGTCGTGCCCCTCCTTGATTCATCTTTCCTTTTTGTGCATTGATAGACTATATTGATATAGCTTAGACTACCTTGTGATTCTTTTGGATAGATGTTTATGGATTTATTTATATTTTGGATGTGTTATTATTGATGATAGACATATCACATTTTCACTTGACATTATGATTTCATGTGCACGGTGATATTCCTAGATTGTTATGATGATGGATTACTATTTGATGATCTATGTGTATTCATTTTATATGTGTGGTTTATTATTTCTTATGGTGATTTAATGGTATTTTTCTATGTACTAACCCCACTCTATGATTATATTGGATGAGTTGATGCTATGATTGTCATGACTATCTTATTAGTGTATTCGTGATAAAGACGATATCATATCACTCTTTGTGAGTATGATATGATGTTGCAGTTCTCTTCACTTTCCTGATCATTTATGATATATGCATATGTTGTTGCACGTTTATTGGTGGTGACAGGTTTACAGGTACTCGACATCGACTCCACCTGGCTTCACAGGTCTGAATGTGTCTTCATACCAATGGCAAGTTGATCGGAGGTGACATGAAATCCCATTCTACACTCTAGGTTTAAGTTGATATCCTTATTAGTCTAGTATCTTGAGTTGGGCCATCAATTAGTGTCCTGTGGTATTTTATGTTACTCTATGGTTGGTTTGTCTTGAGGAGTTGTGATCTTTGGTTAATTAAATTATTAATTAATCAATTGTCTCACATAATTTATAATAATAAATTAAATTAATAGTTGGTATTAACATTTTAATATTAATGTGTGATTATTATTTGGGAATTATTATTTATTAATATGCATCCTTTGGATTTATATTTAATTAATAATTTTATATTATTGTTATTAATTAAGGATTATTTATTTATTAAGTTGCGGCTTTAATATTTATTTGGGTTCTATGGTTTAAATAAATAATTGGGCCTTTATATTTTATTGTGCATTGGTTTATTTATTTAATTGATTGATTATAATATTATTTCCCTATTTACCCTCTTTGGGTTATTAAATAATTATTTATTCTACCTACCCTATTTAATGATTGGATGAGTATATTGGGTAAGTTAATTTAAATATTATTTTTATAATCTTACCTTCGTATTTGGAAAGGGTTGGTAAGAATTATATTTTAATACATTATTTTCATTGGCCGACATATTTCTATAGTTTTTGGTTGATTTTCTATTTATGGAGCTTCCTGAGATTTCATAGGGGTTGGCCTGCGTGAGTTTTTTGGAAAATTATTGGTAGTTTTGCTAAGGAATTTTAGAGATTACTAGATATTTTGGATTTTGGTTGGATTGTTGAGCTTGTTGGATTGCGAATTTGGAATTTGGCTCTTCTTCAAATGTTCTCTTCTATAACTTCAGGATCCAGGTTGGCTTCATTGAATCCCCTATGCATTTTTGTTTTCTAGGAAGGAATGTTTACTCTGTGCTTGTGTTTATTGTGTGCGAGTAAAATAATTATGAATGGTGCATTTAGTAAGTTATAATTATAATATTATGTTGGGAAAAAAGTATGGTAATGCTTAAATTCTCATTTATCTGGGTGAAGTATAGCCACGAATGGCTTGTGCATATTTTTTAAAATTCTTGGCATGTTGTGATTGATTTTGTAAATTTTGTGTATCTATTTACTGAGGTCTTGGACTCCCACCCGTTGTTATAAATTTTGGCTCTCTATGTGTGATTTCAGAAGTCGTAATGAAGTTCTAAGTGGAGTGAATCTTCTTGTTATTGTTTTCTTTTGATAACTGATGAATCCTTTGAGTTATAGGAGTCATTGTGTCCGCTTTGGGCCAATTTGAGGTTGCGATCAAGTCGTAGTTGATTTCTAGTTGTTCAAATTTTTGAGTTTCTAAACTCTGCCTTGGATGCTCCACAAAATGTCTCTGATGCACTAAACTGTTCCATGGTTGCACTAAAAGAATTGGTGGATGCTCTACAAGAATGGGTGGATGCGCTAAAAAAAGTAGTCTATGTACTAAACTCCCTTGCTTATGGATTTTGATTATTTTTGGCTTTCTTTGTTGGTTTTTTCGATTTAGTATTTTTCCAGAGGCTGTTGTATGATGGTTTTGAGTTCTTGAAGCTGTCCCAGGATCCGTTTATTGACTGTAATTGATTTCTCATGCTAATCGGATTTTGTGCAAGATGATTCATGCCTTGTTATAGTTTTATTGGGCTCCTACTATATATTATCATGAGATGTTGGTTTGTTCTATGTTTCTTGGTAGCCTATGAGAGGTTGTTACTGACATATGTTGTTCATTCCTACAATTACATTATTTGGTTGTAACCTTGGTTATTTGGTTAAGTTTTATTGAGAGCCCTTGTGTGATGTGTATGTGTTACCCTAAGGTCTAGGTGCATGCTAGGGGGAGTGGGCTTCCAAGTGAGTGGCTGGGGTCTTGAGGATTGGACTGCTAGGCTACTCAAGGTATAGACCACCAGGATAGCTCATTGGTACTTTACCTTGTATTCAAGTGATAACATAAGTAAATTAATCTTAGGAGGGATGGGTAGAGGTAAATCACCTTAATAGGACAATTTTTTTTTTGTAGCCTCAACTCATGTCCCAAGGGTGACTATATTGATATAAGAATGGTTGCATAGACCTTGGTGATCCAAGTAAGCCGAACTACCTTGATATCCTCAAAGGTTGAGACAACTCTATGTGGGTATTACGTGTAATGCCCGCCAAAATGCCCTAGAGAAATACACCTAAACTAACTACAAATAGAGATAATTTTTTTTAACAAGCTCATCTACTAAACAACACATACATTTATAACATCCATCTAATACATATCAATTACATCATCAACTTCATTATAAATTACATCTCATTCAAAATTACTATACTGCATAACACATCTTAACATAATTTACGCAAGCAAAATAACATATCATATCATCTTTTCTCCTAGGGTATCTCAATGTCACTACTTAAGAGTAACATCCTATAGTCTAGGTTAATTTTAAGCACTAATACCAAATATTCATAATTCCATATAATGCATCCATTCTATCATCATAAAGTTAACACATATCCTTCCTAACATCATGATACTAATTCCATAATTAATCATTACTTCCATTAAGACTACCTTAGAACAAGGAATCTTACATATAACATTAGGATTACTTTCATATACAATTACATTAACATTCATCCATGATATCTAATCAAAGTAAATATTCCATCTAAGAATCACACATCAACTTATTTAAACATACAATAGGACAACTCATGTCACATTCAAGAATACCATTTTATTACTGTAGCATCCTAAAATTGCGACACTTGCAATTTCGACTGCATTTGGGTCTTCATGATGGCGACGCAACATTGAACCTGAATGGAGACCCCGAAACTTGTTCATGACACCAAAAACTACATTTTTCAGCACCCTGGCCTGATCCTCCTTGCACCCTGTTGTCCCTAGAGGTGGGACCATGGCGCCCAGCGCCCTGGTCCTTCAAGACTAGGGCGCCCAGCGCCCTGGTCCCCCAGGACCATGGCGCCTAGCGCCCTGGTCCCTGGCGCCTAGCGCCCTGGTCCCTGGCCCTATTTTGGGCCCGGTCTCTTTTGGGGCTTTGGGTCTTTAAGTTTGCAAATTGGAAAATAATATTTCCTGGTCGGCCTAAGGTCGGGAAAATCAGTCTTTCAACCCTAATTGACAAGTATATAAACTACATTTCCTCTCCCATTTTGGTAGATGGAAAAAAGGCGGAAGCGATACTCAAACATTCAAGCATTCAAGCATTCCTTCAAGCAATTGATCATTCGAAGTCTCCATTCAAGGCTAAGTGTTGCATTCAAGACAAGGATTCAACCATTGAAGAGGAGATCACATACAACATACTACATACATTACACCTTTGCATGTAAGAATACAAACATTCTTACAACAAGGTATCAAGTACTTGTTTACATTACAAACATTTACATTTACAGCATTCTCATTTCTTGGTTAATTCCAAAACCGGGGTTTGACCTAAGGGCAAACCCCTAATCCCTAACCCCCCAATCGTCCTCTCTTTTCTATGTGTAGGTTGCAGGTACGCGGCTGTAATTGAAGATCTGGAATCCTTGTGCAGAGACGAACAGATCCCCCTTCGTTTCGCGGATTTTTCGGAGGACCGTGTGCATGCCGGGCGCCATCGTCTCGTCAACTTTCGCTCAAATTTGCAGAACAACACCGTCTCGACATTTTACTACTAATTCTAGGTCCGCAGCTTCATCCCATATCCTTATCTCTGTTTATAATTGAATCTTTCCTACTTTACATGCATTCCTAGTTCAATCATTCTTTCCACATTTCTTTACAAAAGAGGGTATCCTTGATGTCCTAACTCTTGAAACTCATATAGAATCCAATCTTGCATTGTGTGGGATTTGATCTTGTGGGTTTCAACCCCTCTTTTGAATGTAAAGTCTCTCCTAAGTGAAAACCATCAACCCTAGTGACTCTCCCTTCTCTCTCCTTGGAGTTGGGGAGGGGAGAACAACTAGGGTTCGATTTTTCCGCTTTACATTTTGGTGAACCCGACGTGAACATCCTCATTCTGATTATTCATGGTTAGATCTGAAAATTTTGCTTTCCTTATTATATTTCCATGTTTGATCTTTTGCAAATTTTAGAGGCTAATTGCATAAAAGACCCTAAAATTTTCTTTTTAGTAATTAAACTTGTGAAATGTTTAATTGTTAATGCTTGTTTCAGATCTACCCTTCTATTGCAAATTTTCAATTCATATTTGTGCTTTAATTCTGAAAATTAAGTGGTTAAATGTTAAAACCCTAATTTTTAAGACCTTCTTGATTCAACCTTTGACTGATAATTTCACTAATCAAAACACTTCCAAATCGGCTGTAACTTTGGATTCCGCAATAAAATCACAATATCTTTCATCCTTGAAAATTTGGAAAAAAGTTGCGAGGACTGTGTGCACCCCGAGCGCCATCGTCCCCGACATTTTTTCCGAAATTTCGGGAGCTAGATCTTACTGTATTTTCCTGCTAAAATCCAGAATTTTGGCTGATTTTATCAATTTTAACACTTTCAAAATTAAAGTCAAAGTTGGTCTAGCGATTGCTTGGATTGAGGCTTCTAATCATTCAAAAATTGTTGAAATTAAAATTCATATCAAAATTGTGTTTCTTACAGTCCTAAATCTGAAAAGTGTGTTGGCATTCATTCGAAATTTCAATGTTTTGTTCAAATTTTTGCAGTTTGTGACTTTTGAAATTAAGTGTTTAATTGCATCAACCTTGATTTCCACTTTCAGATTTGGATTTTGCATGAAATTGAGTCAACTTTTAAATTTCAAAGCTTGCATTGCTTTTAGTATTCCCTCTAAAATCATAAAATTCAAAATTTCAGTTTCCCTCTCTTTTTCAAAATTCAAATTTTACATTTTTCAACAATCTTGGTAGGGTTCAATTTTGAGATTGCAACTTTAATTTGGCCTATCTACAGATCATAAAATCACTCAATTTTTTCAGATTAGCTTTAAAATCATCATAACTTTCATCCCTGAAAAATTTTGAAAAAAGTTGCGAGGACCGTGTGCACTCCGTTCGCCACGGTCCCGGACATTTTTTCCGAAATTTCGGGAGATTGTCGTGATTGCATTTAACAGCTTAAATCTAGGAGATTGGCTGGTTTTATTGAAATTTGCTACCTCTAAAATTCAAAATCTCTCTCTCTCTTTAGTGCATGAGTTTTACAACAATAAGCCCTACTTACACTATTCCCGTTAGACGAAGCCTTAGAATTAAGTCTTTCCAAGGTGTAATTACCGAGGAGATGGAACCTAATTTGAATGGCCTTTTTAATGAGGACATGGGTAATTCCTCTAATCCTCTTAATGATGAAGAAGCTCTCCATGAGGTTTCTGTAGAACAAATTTCAAAATTGGATAACCAATTGGATGATTTTCGACAATGGATGTCTCAAGAATACCCTGATAGTGAAGCTCTTTCATTAATTGAGGGTCTAAAACGTATGGTTCAAAGTGATAAGAATGGAATTGATATTTTGCGTGGTATTGCACACATTGTGGATTCGAATGTGATGCCGATGAAGAGTTGTGCCGAAACCTTAGGTTATACACAACCTCCTACTCAAGTTAATCATTCTATTCCTTTGACGACTTCTATTGCTAGTATACCTACTTTTACATCAAACATAATGACTACTTCAATACAAGACATTCCACCTATGATCACCAGTCATGGGGGCAATCCTTCTTCTTCAATCAACCCTCTTCCTTCATTCAATCCAACTTCTTCATTCATTCCTTCAATGAGTGTCCCTATTATATCACCACAAATGAACATGATGCAAGGGGGCAATTTGTTTAATCATTCCATTCCTCCTTGTAGTGTTCCTCCTATCCAATCATCTCCTATGACTAACTATCATAGTGTCCCACCACCTTACTCTCTACCTTCTTTCAATAACATAATACCTCCATCACAATCTAACACGTCTAATATGAACTCTTCGACTGAAGCGACCATTAACAATCTTGCACAAACTGTCTCTTCCTTATAGCAACAAATTGCCTCTATGAATCAATCTAAGTTTAGTGTGCCCACATTTGATGTTGTGAGGCCACTTTCTCTTGACATTGTTCGAGCTATTCCCCCTAAACATGTTGAAATTCTGCATTTGGAGCTTTATAATGGTAAGGGTGATCCTTTAACACATGTTAAGACCTTTCAAACAATATGTACTAATTTTGCTTATGACCAAAGGTTGCTTGCAAAATTGTTTACTAGGACATTAAGAGATAAGGCCCTACAATGGTATTTCTTGTTGCCTTCTTATTCTATTACTTCTTTCGAACAACTTGCAAATGCTTTTATTCAACAATTTCAAAACAATATAAGTCCTAAAGTTACTTTGATTGATTTAATGCATTGTAAACAAGGTGTTAAAGAAAAAGTGACTGATTTTATTGGTAGATATAAGCATTTGTATGCTCAAATTTCTTTTCCGGTGCCTGACAATGATATTCAAAGAATCTTTATTTCTAATTTACAAAAAGACATTAGAGAAAAACTCCTGTTTTCTGAGTTTACTTCTTTCCAATAGTTGTGCGCAACTCTTCACAATTATCAACTGACTATGAGTCAAATGGAACAAGCAAATCCTATGGCTCTGAGTGATAAGGGTGATAGTAGTCAACAACCATTTGGGAAGTTTAAACCGAATAAAGAGTCAATTAAATTCAATGAAAACATTATCAACAACAATGTGAATGCAGCATCAGGTGTGCCTCCTATTTCTAAGTTTTTCAGGAAAGAAAGAAAGTTTACTCCTTTGAATGAATCATTGCATAGTATTATGAATAAGTTATTGGAACAAAATGTGCTTACTCTTCCTCCTATAAGACAAATAGATCCTGCAAAGATTAATTCACCCTATTTTGATAACAAATCTTTTTGTCAATTTCATCATCATCCTGGGCATGATACTGAAAAATGTTTTGCTTTAAAGGGTAAAATTCAAGATTTGATTGATAATAATACTATCTCTATTTCTGGTGTGAATGATAAAGGCAATACATCTGTAGCTCCTCCTAACCAAAATCTTAAGAGTTTTACTGATCCATTGCCTTCTCATACCTCTAATGCGATTGATACTAATGATTCCTCTGTCTCACCTGATGATCTTGTGTCTATGACTCCTAATGTGATTAACTTTGTAGAGCAGCAGAAAATCCCTAAAGAACCTTCCATCACCTTTGATTCTAGTGAAACTATCAGGGCACCTGATGGTCCTTTATATATAGTTGCAAAAGTCAAGAACACACCTTGCCATGGAGTGCTTATTGATCCTTCTTGTATGGTTAATGTCATTACTGAAGAATTTCTTTTTACTTTGCAATTGAATCAAGTGATCTATGACGAAACAAATGTGGTTGTGAAATTATTTGATGCATTTTCTTCTCCTGCAATTGGTTCTATTACATTACCTATTGAGGTCCATAATAAATCCCTTGATGTGATCTTTGCTATTATTCCATCATCCGAACAATTTCGTGTGAAGCTAGGCTATCCTTGGCTATCTTCCATGAAAGCTATTGCTTCTCCTATTCACAAGTGTTTGAAATTTCCCCATAGTGGTGAAGTTGTTAATGTCAATCATAGTCTCTTTAAACCAATTGAAAGAACTTCTAGCGTTCCTATTGATTACTTTTGGCCTAAACAATTCCAATCTCTTCCACCGCGAAGTGATCATCTTTTCAAATCTTATCAAAAGTGGAAAAAAGATATGATCCTATCTCTAAGTGAACCTAGAACACCCAAACTTGATATTCCTATCATTCTTGAGAAGGAAGTTCTTCCTTTGAAAGATAAAACTAATGTCTTTCCTCAAGAAGATTCCCAACCCATCCCTATGGATGTGACTATGTCTATGCCTAATAAACTTCCTAAAAGTAGACCTATACCTCCTCGTCATGATGGACTTGGTCTCCTTCCTAAACCGAATATTCCCCCCTTATATGGAGCAGTTCCTCCTCCTTCCTCTTCTCCTATTGTTCAACCTAAGAGACCACAACCTAAACACCCAAGTGATAAGGATGAGAACATTCCTCCTCCTCAATCTCCTCAACTTCCTACTAAGACTAGATGGAATCGTTCTGCATGTGAACGTCGATTAAAGCGTTGTCTTAGAGCTCAGGCAACTGCTTCTCAAACTTTGCAATCCCCAAAAACACCTTCAACTAATATTATTCCATTTTCTCCTCAACCGATGATTGAGCCGAAATCTCCTAAACATAAGATGCATGATGGTCTTGATCCTGTGCGAGTTAAAGATCCTATTTTTACAAATCTTGATGATGACATAGATGAAAATGTTATTCATGATGAAAATGTTACTCCTCTTCATTCTGATAGTGAATATGAATATGTTGATGTTGATAACCATCTATCTAACAAATTTTCTAAAGCACTTATCCTATCTCCTAGACAAGAACACCGTGGCTTGGGATATGAACATAGCCCTTGTTTGGATCTTGTGATAGCTCCATCTGCTGTGTTGGATGTTCCTCCTCTAGCATGTTTCCTACCTTCCCGAAATATTGATCAGCAAGATCGGGGGGTAGATGATGTGCTAGACTAGTTCATTAGCATAGCAGACTCTCTCCTCCTCTCTTTTGTTACTTCTTCTATGTGTTATTCTCATTCTTCTATTTGTTGTCCTTAGTGTTGTCTACTTGAGGACGATGCAAAGCATTGAGATCTCTCTTGGTCTCTCTCATGTTAACTCAAAAGACACATGTGTTCCCTTCTTCTAGGTGACCTTCCTTGATTGGGGAATGAAGAACAATTATGCATACATACATATGATATACATGAATTATCATACAACATACTGACCCCGAGGAAAGCGAAGTCACCTTGTGCTTTGTGTTTTGTGTCTATTATCCTTGGGCTTATCTCACACTTGGGGGCTAAATCCTTGTGATAACATGCTCCTTTCCTTTCTCATTTCTTATATGTATCACTACCTTAAAGCAATCACCCCCGGTGAGATGTGTGCGATCGCTTTAACGTAGGGGGGCATAAATCCTCTCTTGATCTCTTTTGTTACTTCTTCTATGTGTTATTCTCATTCTTCTATTTGTTGTCCTTAGTGTTGTCTACTTGAGGATGATGCAAAACATTGAGATCTCTTTTGGTCTCTCTCATGTTGACTCAAAAGACACATGTGTTCCCTTCTTCTAGGTGACCTTTCCTTGATTGGGGAATGAAGAACAATTATGCATACATACATATGATATACATGAATTATCATACAGCATACTAACCCCGAGGAAAGCGAAGTCACCTTGTGCTTTGTGTTTTGTGTCTATTATCCTTGGGCTTATCTCACACTTGGGGGCTAAATCCTTGTGATAACGTGCTCCTTTCTCATTTCTTATATGTATCACTACCTTAAAGCAATCACCCTCGGTGAGGCATGTGCGATCGCTTTAACGTTGGGGGGCATACATCCCGTTCATATCTTTTCAAGATACTTGAAAATTTCTTGACAAATTTAGCTTTGCCTTGAAAATTTTTGATATCTTTCTTGCATGACTCATAGTGAGGGAACCTTACTTCTGACAGTCATGGTTCTCCCTCGTGATCTTCCCTTTTACTTTGTCAATCGAAGTTGTAAGATCCTTAGTCCACTGGGGGCTTGGTGTATCTTGCCTCCTTGACATGGTGAAAGTTTTTCAATGTTGTTTCCTTGTACTTTACCGGAAGTATGAGCATACGCTTATACTCCCGCTAAAGTGGGGGCTAAATGTACGTCCTAAAATTGTGACACTTGCAATTTCGACTGCATTTGGGTCTTCACGATGGCGATGCAACATGGAACCTGAATGGAGACCCCGAAACTTGTTCATGACACCAAAAACTGCATTTTTCAGCACCCTGGCCTGATCCTCCTTGCACCCTGCTGTGCCTGGAGGTGGGACCATGGCACGCAGCGCCCTGGTCCCCCAGGACCATGGCACCTAGCGCCCTGGTCCCCCAGGACCATGGCGCCTAGCGCCTTGGTCCCCCAGGACCATGGCGCCCAGCGCCCTGGTCCCTGGCCCTATTTTGGGCCCGGTCTCTTTTGGGGCTTCGGGTCTTTAAGTTTGCAAATTGGAAAATAATATTTCCTGGTCGGCCTAAAGTCAGGAAAATCAGTCTTTCAACCCTAATTGACAAGTATATAAACTACATTTCCTCTCCCATTTTGGTAGATGGAAAAAAGGCGGAAGCAATACTCAAACATTCAAGCATTCAAGCATTCAAGCATTCCTTCAATCAATTGATCATTCTAAGTCTCCATTCAAGGCTAAGTGTTTCATTTAAGACAAGGATTCAACCATTGAAGAGGAGATCACATACAACATACTACATACATTACACCTTTGCGTGTAAGAATACAAACATTCTTACAACAAGGTATCAAGTACTTGTTTACATTACAAACATTTACATTTACAACATTCTCATTTCTTGGTTAATTCCAAAACCGGGGTTTGACCTAAGGGCAAACCCCTAATCCCTAACCCCCCAATCGTCCTCTCTTTTCTGTGTGTAGGTTGCAGGTACGTGGCTGTAATTGAAGATCTGGAATCCTTGTGCAGAGACGAACAGATCCCCCTTTGTTTCGCGGATTTTTCGGAGGACCGTGTGCACACCGGGCGCCATCGTCTTGTCAACTTTTGCTCAAATTTGCAGAACAACACCGTCTCGACATTTTACTGCTAATTCCAGGTCCGCAACTTGATCCCATATCGTTATCTCTGTTTATAAGTGAATCTTTCCTACTTTACATGCATTCCTAGTTCAATCATTCTTTCCACATTTCTTTACAAAAGAGGGTATCCTTGATGTCCTAACCCTTGAAACTCATATAGAATCCAATCTTGCATTGTGTGGGATTGGATCTTGTGGGTTTCAACCCCTCTTTTGAATGTAAAGTCTCTCCTAAGTGAAAACCATCAACCCTAGTGACTCTCCCTTCTCTCTCCTTGGAGTTGGGGAGGGGAGAACAACTAGGGTTCGATTTTTTCGCTTTACAATTACATACAATTTCTAGTCTTACAATGTCACAATACATAGATTCACTTTTACAAGGTACATGATTCTTTCCTTAATACAATGCCATCATGAATACATGAGTAATACAATACATAGAATTAACTGCAAGTCTTCTCACATAATGAAGAATAATAGAATCCATATCCACGCACACAACTCCAATAAAGAATATCCCAATGGGAGAAGACATCAAACCACCCAACCATGTGGAGTCAAATAGGAACCACCCCCCATGCTAGGAGATGACACGGGGTTCCAACACTCACTCAAGACCTAGGATTACACCTAACAACCATGGGACTCAACATAGCACATAATTAACTCAACATACCAACAATCACACAACTTCACAAGGATGAAATCAACAATAAACTCTTCCAGAGCCGTACAATAAAATCATGGCATATGGACATGGTCACATGTAGAAATGGAGTGTCATCACACGTTGTCCTCATATAGAAGGGAGAATATGGCCATCCTTACTATTCACTCTCCTACGTGCTAGCCTTACAAAGAAGGTAATTATACACCCATAGTAGACATTAATGCTATTCTCACAAATAAGAGAAATACATACTCCTAATAGTCATACAAGCTACCCTAACAAAAGAAGGGTGAAAACAATCCCTTAACAGACATCTGGAGCCATCTCAACCTATGTGAGTAAAAGGGAGATTGGATTTCCATCTCATATGGCCCACCCAAATAGAATTATCTTATTAGGTGAAACCCAAACCCATTCAATCATTAAACGTTATCATTGAATTACAAAAAGGAAAACTCCCATTGTGCCCTAGCAGTCTAGGTGCCAAGCAACCTAATGCACGTGACCCCAACCATCACAAGGAGGCCCACTCCTCCTATTCATATGCCAATCCATAGGTTAACACATAAAATAACATCACAAGACATGAAAAAATTCTCACAAAAGGCCTTCAAGAACACGTAACATCACTAAGCACATACTACACGTAGAGCATACATATGAACCATTACAAGCATAGGACCTTCACCAATGCCTCATAGGCATAGTACCAAAGAAAGAACATGAAACATAATAACATAATAAACTACTACAAATACTCAACGACAAGGTACAAAGCATCCCACTGGAGTGATAGAAACAATCCTCAAACAACAAGGCAAGATCCTCTTCCTGGAGCAAACTTTTGCATAAGGAAACTCCTCAACGATAAGGCATGATCCCACTTACCAAAGAAAAAAAATACATCATGGAACATCATAGAACATCATGAACCAATTAAAATTTCTCAACACAAACTTCACATGCCTCTGGGAATATCACACAATCCATACTAGGGCTTTACAACACTAAAATTGACCTTTCTGGGTATTTCGAGCCAATTCAGCTCTCTTGGTATGCATAGTGTCAATCTTGGTTTGTAGGGTGACATTTATGGGAAATTTCCTAGTGTTTTTGGTTCATTGCATTGTGTTTTTGGTCCATTGGTAAGCATCTTGGGTCCATAGGTCAGCTTTCTTAGTCTATAGGTTAGCTCTTCTGGCCAGTTTGTTAGCTCTCTGGGTCTGAACTATGGCATTTTTGGTAAAGTGTGCAATATCTCAAGTTTGAAGGATCCTGAAGCTAAGGTAACTACCTAGATTGACTCAGAAGACAAAAATGACCTCAAGGGCATGACCAGGAGGTTGGATAAGGATCAAAAGGGGTGTACACATGGTTTATGCATCAAATTAAACTCACATGAATGATTTTGCAACTCAGTGGATAAGCATTTTGGCTAAAACTGTATTTTAGATTCAAAGAGCAAAGGAGAGAACCCATTCTCTGCATAGGGCAAAAGAACTGAACCAAAAAATTTCCAAACACTCCAATACTCCAAAAAAAAGATTAAAAATGTTTGAACATGACATGGACACTCACTATGAGCTTTAGAAGCTCTTACAATGTAATCGACACATTCAAACCAAGGAAAACATCTCCTATCTCAACAAGGAGTCACAAGAGAACAATACACAAACATATATCCAATGCCTCCACGAAACAAACTTAAAACATATAGGAAACAGCAACGTACATATGCATGGGATCCATTATACATTTTAATAATATTTCAGAGATGTAACATTTCCATAAAACACACTCAAGAGAATTTCACAGAGAAAATTCACAATGACAATTCATAGAAGAGGATTTCATCAATCTTTCCCTACAAAGCTAACCATTCCCTTATCAAACCAAAAATAGACTAATTCCCAATCAATCTTTAAGTTGCAGACACATCAAACATATTTTCTCAGGAAGGAAGCATTATTTGAAAACATGAATGTAAAAATTAAAAATCCACCAACCTTCAAATTGCAATCCAAAAGAGTCGAATCGAAGAGGAAGAAATGTTGAATCCAAGCCCACTCCAAAATATTCAATCCAAACCAAAAAATGAATCCAAAATCCAAAATAGTTCCTACTGGTAACCCCCAAACAGCTACAAGAAGCCAAATAAAAAGATTTCCAACAAAAACTCTCGACCAATCAAATAAATGCATAAAAATAATATTTCTTACCTACAATGTATAGTTCCAAGGTAAGAATATTTATTATATTTTCTACCAACAAATTTAAATTCACCCAATCAATTAGGAGGGTAGGTAAAATTAACTTTATTTATTTTACACCTCCTATGCATGGTAAAATCAATATAATAATATTATTACTTTTTAGGAGTGTAGGAATAGAAATAGGCTTTATACTTTTATAATTATTAATTAATCAGAATCAACTCTACAACTATATTTAAAATAAATTAAATAAATTGATTAACAATAAATAAAATCAAAAGGATAAAATTAAATAAAACAATAGTAAATAGATCAATTAAATAAATAACAATCAATTAAATCCAAAATAAAACCAATTAATTAATAAATCAAACATTAATAAATTCAATAATAATAAATCAAATATCTATTAATTAATTAATTAATTATTTTTTATTAACTATTACTCAACATTAATTAATTAATTAAATAAACATTATCCAACCATAGGATAATTAATCCAATCCATGATAAACCATACACGCACATAACCAACCACACATAGATAAAATGAGATATCGACTCAAGACTAGATAATACTTACACCTGACAAGACTAACAAGGTGAACATACTAGACCATGAGTAGGTGAGGGAAAATCAAGTCATCTCCAACAACTTCCATTGGGATTAGGACACGCTAAGACCTATGAGACCAGGTGGAGTCAATGCCCTATACTTGCAATCCTTCATCCATCGATAAACATAAGAGAACATATATATACAATATCATAGTAGCAGGCAAGTGAAAGAGAATCACAACACCTTATCATGCTCACAATGAGTGATAAGGCATTGTCCCTTTCACAAAGATAGTCACCCAATACAAACACATCTCATAAAATCATCATCATGAAGTAGGGTTAGTATCATCATCATATATCATGAAATCATATAAATCACATATAATTCCATCAAGAAATACCATCCATTGAATAATCATAACATGTCATCCATCACATAGATCATCAAAAGTCATTAATATATCATATGTCTATTAGGACCCGGAGGCAATTGAGAGGGGGGGTGAATCAGTTGTCTATTAATTTCAACCCAAATATAACTTAATCAAACTTGATGCATAATACCGGTAAACCAAACTTAATGTGGGTTGACAGTTTAACAGTTAATACCAATACCGGTAAAGTTTAATGCATGAAACTGAAAGACAAATAACATCCACAACACATAACACATATATTTGTACGTGGAAACCCTGTAAGGGGAAAAACCATGATGGGAAATCTTACCCACAATCAAATGATACTACTGCAGATAGTATGTGTGTACAAATGGGGTCTACACATGTAGAAAGGCCATTTGCCTAGAGCTCACCGCTCAATCACAAAATGAGAGTCACACTGACTACAATGGGATGGTTAAATCCAATGATAATGTACTGGTCAAAGTAGCATCTTGATATGTTGGATTCAGTACCGATTAAGCCGTGATTGTCTTCTTCATACCTTCCTTGAATCTTGAAATGATGTTTGCATGAGTAGCTCTGCTTATATTTGTATATACCTTATTACATTTGTCTTCCACTACCATGTTAATCTCACAAATGAGATCTTACATATATACCAAAACCTAAGACCAAATGTTTAGGTCGGCTCACTAGGAATATTACAATTAAATCAATTACAAATGAATCAATATGCGATGCATCATGTCGGCTTAATGCATTTACAAGAATAACTAGTCAATAAATCATCTCCACAACGTGTCATGCTGATCTAGAATAGATAACGCATGCCGGTCCATAACCTAGACCAATTTGTCGGTAACAACAAATATACAAACTCGATTAGACCAATAAAAAAATCACCAAAACCAAGTGTCCAGACCATGTCTTCGACATAACCAAGTGATCTTCAGGTGACAACAAGTCATCCTCTGTGCCGGTGAACAATGTAACCTGTCGGTGAACCAAATATCGGTGACTGTGCATAAGTCACTGAACATGCCAGTGAACATAACCAAAGATCTCCAAAAAGATAAGTGCTGATAAGAGTTGACAAGTGTTAAAATCAATGACAAAACTAATGCAACACATCCATAATACCAACAATCTCTCCCTTTGGCATTGATGGCAACATAAGATGGAAAAACCATCTAAGTGCCAAAGTAGAAATCCCAAAAACCAAAAAACCAACAATCTCCCAAATAGATCAATTACCAGAAATCAAAATACATAATATCTCTCCCCCAATGAATAATCTCTCCCCAAAAGATAATGTGTTTTTCCATAGATATCTCTCCCCCTTTGACATCAAATGCCAAAGCAATACAGAAACCAGATAATGTCATCCATCACATAGATCATCAAAAGTAGTCAATATATCATATGTCCATATAGCATCATAAATGTCTACTGCATAGGAATAAAGCCACAATCATCATCAAAATGTCATTGTAAGTCTAGATAAGTCTATCAAATCATGAATCAAAATGTAAATCTAGGAGGGACACTACATTACGGATGCCAGGACAGGTTCCCTTGGTGATTACATGTGATGAGACTCCTTTCCTACATGTAGGTCCTAGCACCTTGAGTTTTGTTTTGACGTGTTGCCTCTTTGGTCTCAAGTTATGTCTTTCTCTGTGAGTCAACCTTGTGTTATGGTTTTGGTTGTATCCTTTGGCTGTTAGGTGTCATCCTAGATCTAGAGTGTGAGTGGGGTCTTCTATCATCTCCTAGCATGGGGGGTGGTTCCTTATTGTTCCACATGGTTGGGTGGTTTGATTCCTTCTTCCATTGGGGTGTTCTTCGTCAGATTCTCTTGTGTGTGGATGTTGATTCTTCTCTCTTCAACTTATGGATGGATACTTGTAGAAGAATATGTGTATGATTCATATGGCATATGAATGTGTAGAATTCATGATGTAATTATATTTGTAGTTGAGAACTATGCTCCTTGATGTAACATGGTTGATGTATATTTAAATGATAGATGATGTATTAGGCCATGATCATAATACTTGTAAGGGAAATGTTAGTTGGGTTAGAATGCTTTGCATTATAGTAGTAAATATGATGTTATTCTTACATGGATATAATCTTCATAAGGTTGTAAGCAATGACGTTGAGATACCTTAGGGATAGATGTTGTGAGTTGTGTTTATTTTCACTTAAGTAGTGAATTCTTATGATTATGATTTTATGATTATGATCATGATGATTATGTGTATATCTTGTTAATGGATATTAAATGCATATGAGTAATTAGTTGTATATGTCACATTAGTAGATATATATTTTTTTAAATATCTCTATTTTCATACTTGTTAGCTATATTTCTCTACGGTATTCTGGCGGGCATTACACTTTGATTCTTCAAATGATGATCACACTTCTAGTGTGGATTTCGATATTGAGGAGAACTTTGGTTACTTGAACTTGGGTGTTCTAACATATTATCTAGTTCTTGATCCTTGCATTTCATCTCCTCCTATTGATATCACCTATAATTTTACTCCTGATGATGTTTGTGTTTCTATAATTTTGGCTTCTTGTGATTCAGTTCAACAAGATATACATTATTTCCTAGCTACAATTCCTTGGGATGATTACTTGATAGACATTGCAAGTTTGTTTGTGGAGTCATACATTGCAGATTTGGGAGATATCATTGATGAAATTCATCTTAACTATGATGAAGGTTATCTTTCTTCAATTGTTGCAAGGGAGAAATTTGACCCTCTTGTTAATTCTCTACATGATCATTCTTTTGAGTTTGATGTGATTGTGGATCCTCATGTACAACATTTGGAGGAGGTCTCTTTATCTTTAGAGGAGACAATTGAGTCTTTGGATCATTTTCTACATCCATATTCACTAGATATTGGATTGTCTTTTTCAGCAGTGTGGCCTAGTACACTTGATTTAGAGGGGGCAACTTTCAACATCAACATGGGGACACTTGAGAATCTTTCTAAGACTCCATACATCTTGGGTTTCCTTTCTACATCTGCATTTCAGGATTGGGGAGACTTTATACATACACCTTTGGTTTTTTTAATTTGTAAGGGAAGGAATATTGTTTGGTGATCATGGAGTAACTGATACATCTAGCTTGGAGCATCTGCCATCTATGCACATTCTACATTGAGGGGGGATTGCTTGATCTCTCTTCTCTCTTAAGGTAGAGATTTTTTTCTCACTCAAGGTTTTGTCCTTCTCATCTTCTTTGAGATAATTGTGTGCTTTCATATCTCTTTTGCAAGGGAGTTTTTTCCCAATGGTTTTCCCCCCTTTCTCCTTTTGTGAGAGATTGCCTTGCATTTATTAATGGGTACCTAACATGGCCTAGTAGCTAGGACCCATCTTGTATTTTTTAGCTTGAGTCTACATTCCCCTAAGTTGCACTTAAGGGGGGTGTTGGTGTAATTAAGACATTTTACCTTGGTTTATTCTTTCTTAGGTCCTAATTACACTTTACTTAAGCTTACTTAGGGAATGACATAGGAGTAGTTGGATCATCTCTACTTTAGGTGGACATATCACTTTATCACATTATCGTATCCACCTTTCATGGTTTCAATTTTACGCCTTTGGGTGGTGATCCATCTTTAATAGTGTTATCATTTGATCACTTTTCCACTTTAGGTGGGATGATAAATTTTCACCCTACTTATCATGTCATTAGACAATGACACTTGTCATTGTCTCATTCACTCACCTTGGCTATATCCAAGTTGGCATCCTATTTATTTTAGTCTATTTTATTGCATTGTTGATGAGAATACAATTTGTTCTTGTCTCTAATGTTATCTCTTGTTATTGTGCTATTCAATAGGCCTCTAGATCTTGGGTGGCTATCTCCATAGACAATTATGACAAAATCAAATCTTGCCTTCAAAGATACACTTTTTAAATATCCCACCAAATCTTATCCATCCACTATTTCTTATGTGCAGTTTACCCACCATTGGTCTTGAACCCACCTTTTCCAATTCATCCCCTTTTTAATATTTGTCCTCTCCCCCTTTCATGAGATCTCTTACCAATTGTGAATCCTTGATCTTTAGAATCCAATGTATCCCTCCACTCCTCATGGTTGCAACTACTTTTAAAATAAATTGTAAATACATCCTAGCCCTTCAAATCCCAACAACTCCATCTAAACTTTATATTCTCTACTTGATCCTATGAAAATATTTTCACTCATCCTTCACATTGATATCTCCATCACATCTCAACCATCTGTTACCTCCACAAAAGCATATACATTGGTGGTCTCTCATCCTATTTGGGTGTCCGCTCCTAGCCTAGCTACATGTTGTCCATTTTATCATCTATAATCTCAATCTTACTAATATTTTTGTTTTAATAAGAAATCACATTCTACCCATCAAAATGTCAAAAAAGAACATACAAAAGTAGTGGGTGCAACTCTTCTTCTAGCTCAATATAAGGAGAAAAATACAAACAAGATAGAAGGTTCCATTTACATGAATTTGAATTAGTTATTTATATTTTTTTATCTTTCTCGTCATTTTGGCACACTTGATGGAACCCATTTCCTTGTTACTAACAATTTTTTATTAAGTTTTTGTGAGTTCCTAACCAAGATTTCAAAACAATATTTTTATCTATTAGTACTTATGTTCCAAAACAACACTTGCACTCTATCATTTAGTGCTTCTACCTTTGATTGCTTTCACCTTGGCTTTTTATGCTTCCACTTTATTAAATTTCCATCTTGCTTTCTTCTCCATTTTTTGTGAATTTATAACTTTTTGGGCTATTTAGTGTTTATTTTAACTCCTTGATGGTCTTTTATATGGCTTAATTCTCTATTTTTTAATATTAAATATAGTTGAATAACATTGGAATATAACAAGATTGAGCCTTAGATAAACTTATATAGTTGTCTTAGATCCACTCATATATAAGTTAGATATATAAGAAGACCATGTAGGGTCTTATTCTAATAAATAAAGAAAAAAAGTGCTAGATTAAAGATTGATTGTAACTACCCATATAAGCTATTGTTGATACACAAAAAAATATAGTTAAAATAAAAAAAAACTAACAAAAAACATATGATATGGCATATACATTTGTGATCCCACAATAGTGGGTTACACTTTTTGGCCAACTTTGACACTTAAATGAACATTTTGAAAAAAACCTTCACTTTTCGACACCTATAACTTTCAAACCGTTAAGAATTTCAAGATGATGTAAACTAGTGTTTTTTAACATCTTGTCTGTAGATATTTTTCTCATTTTTTAAAATCAATTTGTATTCATTTTTCCATCTCTTTTGAAAAGTAGTTTTTTAATAGCAAACAACATTTTTTAAGAGATGTGCATTTCAAAACGTTTTTTCAATAAATGATAAAAACTCAATTCTTTTGAATTTAGGTCTGTAACATAAATACCCAGGGCATGCAGTTGGTTGCATAATGATATGTTAAATATATTTTTTATTTTATCAAGTTTTGAAGTCGGCCTAATTACAATTTAGACATAGGTTTACATTTGAACACATAACTTTTTTGATGTATATCAAAATTCAATTTATTTTTTTGGTTAGAAAGAGAACATCAATTCCTTTGGAATACATATTTTTGAAAAAAAATTGAATTAGTTTACTATTTTCCAAATGCGTTGAACAAAGAAGTTCATGTTCGGTAAAAAAACTATGTTTGGTAAAATCTTAAAAAAAAGATCATAATAAAATCAATATGTAATAAAATTATATTCATTGGAAAGCTTGCTTCATGGAATGCCATCCTACATTTTGGGTTGTCAAGATTGCTCCATTTGAGCCTTCAACTAAAGGTTTGAAGGCCAAAATTATGTAGAAAGTTGAAGAGTTTGGGGGAGAGAAGCATAGAAAAGGGGTTTGAATGAACACTCCTTCGAATGAAGGGGGATCAAATGAACCCCCTTAGGTTTATTTTGTAACAATTAAAAAGGGGTTCACTCGAGGAGGGGGGGGGGGGGGGGGTGGGGTTTGAGCGAACCCATGTGATGTCACTCGTACGATCAAAGTAGGGGGTTCACTCGAACACCCATAGTATGAACAAACACCCTCAAATTTTTTTTCCCGCATCTGCATTTTTCCTTCGCATGTGAAAGTGGGAACCATTATTGTGAGATGACCAGGTACATATAGATGAAGTAGTCCTATGACATGATCTTTATACATATGCACATTCTAAATGGAGTATTCCTACTTTCACAATACTAGTCAAGATCCACCCTTCCAATGGGAGGATCAACTTTTGATAAACCATCACTAGATCTAATTATCTCAACAACAAAGTTGTCCCCTTCATTGATGTGGTATCATGATTTAATTTTGGTCCCCTTTTCTTTCTTCAAATTTTCAGTAGGTATGTCATTGTTGTATCTTTTTAGGATATTCATGAGTCCTTTCAAGAATGACATGTTTTCACTTTTGTTAAAAGGTCATGTTTCTCCATACCTTTTCTCAAATATATTAACTCTAACAATACCATCCTCCAATAGCTTCATGAACTTGTACCTAGAAATCTCCATTGTTACTATAACATACAATACACCTTTATAAAACATGAGTCTTTTACAGACTCAATAAGTGACCTCCTTGCACCCTGAAACTTTTCCTCATTCCTCACAATCCAAATATGCCACATTATTTCATTATAGAAGATTAAATAAAACATGTTACTTTCCTTGTTTAACTTATTAACATTCCTAAGTAAAAAAATTGTCAAATTTATAATACTACACCCCCATCCTTTAAGATCAAAACAAAATAAATTCTAAACTTCTTTTGCATAGAATCAATAAAAAAAGATATGTTTTAATATTTGAATCTATCTACAAGCTATTTGCATGTGATGCATAATTTAACATCAGTATGATTTAATTTATAAGGTAATTTTGGAAGAACCAATAACCATTTAAAACAAGCTTTTAAAGGTTAAAAAATATTAGACTAGAACGTTTTGAAAATATCTTGCCACTATATACCAGATAGAGATGGAATCCTCTTATTGAGATAATCAAGTAAAGAAAAATTATTACATAATGTTTAATAAATCATCTTGGCATTTAATTTTTGAAGATTAGTACCGCCAATCCATTTAAACTGTTTAAAGCAATCATTGTCCTAGATACAAACTTTGGGCATCTGGAGAGTTCTGCATGCCTCCTTAAGAATAGAATAGCTCCTCTAGTTCGAGGAGGTAATATCTAATTAATAGCTCAAGGAGGTCCATGATTTAAGATGGCCATCACTTAGGATGTCCTTAAAACACCTAATCCCTTTAGATGACCCATTTTTTGTAGAACAATCTTGAAGTAAGGCTAAAGGTTTATCTTTATACTTGAGGTTCCACCAAATGGATCTATTTTCATAAATCATACTGTTTCCATCTAAGATACCATTATTCATAACATTTTATTTAATTGACCCCTAAGCCTTCTAGATACTCTTAAACACATTAGACCCTGCTGGAACAACTCGGAAATTGTAAGCTAAAAAGTCACTAAAAGGAAGAATCTTCCATGATTTGGTCTCCTTAAGGACAACAAGATTAATATTATTTTTGACTAGGAACTTTGATGGCTCATTTCCATCCATGGCTTTGAGAATCCACTTAACACTGAGAGCCACTTCATGAAGGTTAAGGTCTTTCAAGTCTAGCCCCCTAAACATCTTATCCAAATAGCACCACTCCCACTTAATAAAATGTTTCTTTTCCTTCCCCTTACCATCTAACTATAAGAAATTCCTAACCTTTTAATGAGTTTAATTAACTTGGTAAAAATTGAACAACCAAACAAATATAATGAACACTATACAAAGATAATATTTTCTAGCAGATTTGCATCCTCCCGACAAGGGATAGAAATTGCCTATTCCATTTATCCAATTTACAACCAATCTTGACCTTTATCCATAGCCACAAGAGAGAGAGAGAGAGAGAGAGAGAGAGAGAGAGAGAGAGAGAGAGAGAGAGAGAGAGAGAGAGAGAGAGAGAGAGAGAGAGAGAGAGAGAGAGAGAGAGAGAGAGAGAGAGAGAGTTGGGCACATATAGGTGTAGTTTGGGAGGGATAACGGGAGAGGTAGATGTGTAGATAGAGGGAGAGAGTATCCAAAAGGGAGAGTATAAGAGGGATAGAGGGAAAAATAATTTATTTAATATAAATGTTATATCAAGCATATATATAATATTTTTAATATATATTATATATAAATTAATATAATTAATTGTATCATATTATATACATATTAGTAAGATATATTGTAGAAGTCTAAAATTAATTAAATCAACATTTAATTAATTTAACCCTTTTCACATAATTAAATTGTGTTGATCCCCTTCTTCTTAGGATTAATTAAATCAAATTTAATTGATCTTATCACTATAGTCCTATAAATAATTTATCAAAATTAATTATTCCCTATTCTTCTAAAGTCATTTAATCTCCATTATTTCTTTTAAATCTCTATTAGTCAATTAATTTCAATTAACTAAGCTAACCATGTCATTCCTACAAATCACCTTTTCTAATCCTATCACCGAGCCTAATTAACCTTATCCTAATCACACTTATCATTTCCTCCAATTTTATATTCCTCCACTCATTCTCTCTCCTCATGTCACATCCTCCTAACTTCCCTACTTGCATTCTAATCCTTCATTAAGCCACCTAATTTTTCCTCCTAATCACTTGCACATTCCTAATCACCTTGATTAGGAATGGGTCAACTCTTTTCCATAAATGGTTTTATTCTCTCACCCTACAAACCTTAAATGCACCAACTTTGCCTCTTCCAATTAGGAATGCCAAATCCTTTCACATTCTCATGTCTGCCCTTCCCAAGGAATTTTTAATTCCTTTCTCCATTTATTCTCCCCACACAATCTTCTATTTTAGAATTTTAATTCCTTTGTCCTCCCTGTTGGTGTAAATTATATCTCATAATTACACTTTACTTGGTTGACTTAGGATAATGTATTCATTGCAACTCACATATGAGACACTTAGAGAAGTGTGCATCTAGGGAACATGGTTGTAGGAGAAATTCCACCTTTTGTGGTGTTATCTTGTTATTACATTCCACCTCTTGTGGAATATTTTATTATTTCTCATATCTACCCTCACCTACCCTTGTATCTCATTGAGCCATATGTCATGATCATGTGCTTTCATAGCCTTGACTTTATAAGCAGGGTCATTTACACTGTTTGTAATCAATCCAATTCAATCAACTCGGTTAGTTGGGTATTTTGGATCATTGATGAGAATACAATTTGTTCTTGTCAAATTTTGTTCTCTCTTGTTTGTGCTTTCCATTAGACTCTAGATATTGGAAAATTATCACATAGTATCAAAACCATTAGAGTGTCATTGGTTTGCCACTTGAAAGAAATCTGATGTAATTTGGGTTTTTGCATTTTGGAGCCTTCTATTGCAGGTTATTATTGGAGCTTGTTGGGTCAATTTTGAGGTCACCAGTGGATTGAAGAGGTTAAAGAAAGTTAGAATCTCCTTTTTATTTTGTCCAAATCCAACATTCGAGGCCAAATCTAGAGTTGTTTGAAAGTGGAGGGTGGTGATGTGTCCCAGGAGCAATCTACAATTTTGAAGCACTTTGGGTCAAATCCAACATCACCATCATGTTTAGAACATCCAAAAATCCCACGATCACCTGTTCATTCATCCAAATCAACTTCCATCACTCCAAGTTAAAAAAATTTCCCCTCCTTGGTTGTCATACGGACTTGCAGGTACATGCGATTTAAAAAAAAAATTATTTTCTTTATTTTTTTCAATTTTTTAGAAAATTTAAAAAAATTTAAAAATCGAATTTAATTCTAATCACAGGGGGGTTACATTTGTTTTTTATGTTTGAAAAATAGAAAAAAAAAAATTTAAAAAAATTGGGCAATTAGAGGCCCACAGGCCCTACAGGTACCGCAAGGTACACTTGCGACCACCCGCAGGCCCTATGGGTACACATGCGGCCACCCATAGGCCCTACCACATAGGGTACCTGCGGGTGACACATGATGCCCTACAAACCTCGTAAGGAATTCCATTTAAAAAAAAATTAAAAAGTTTTTTTTATTTTTTTTGTTTTTTAATTAAAAATAAAAATGGTTATTAATAAAAAAATAAACTTTTTAAATAAGTTTTTTCTCTAATGTTTATTAAATTTTTTAATATATTAAATAGAATTTTATTAAACTATTTTTAAATAAAAAAATTCTTAAATCAAAAATTAAAAAATCATGTGTTTTTAAAAAAAATTTTAATAAAGTTTTTTTTGTCAAAATTTAAAAAGAAAAATGTATGTGTTTTTTTAAACTTTATTTTTTATTAAATTTTTTTTCATTATGGGCTTTTTAATAAATGATTTTATTAACTTTTAATTAAGTTTTTAATTTTTTTTTATGAAATAAGTAAATTTGAGAAAAGTTTTTGTCTTGTCCACCTACTTGTTTGTAGCGTTCTCCAACTAGTAGTCAAGGTGGGGCAGGGGGGTAGTTTGCTCCTTCATATCTCTTGGCATCATCCCAATCAGAGGCATCTTCAACTACAGGCTTTTACATGGCATCATCTTCATGTTTCCGGATTTGCATCATTATGTTGTAACACATTAATATAAAGTGTCACACCTCTTTGTACTTTGTCATTAATGACATATTTGATGTAATCCTCTTGTACACCGTCGATTAGGAAATATCTTGTGAGACTTGGTGCATGGCTCTAGTTGAGACTTGGATTGTACACATTTATGCATGGCTCCAGTGAGACTTAGATTGTACTAATCTGCCATTGATGAGTATCTAGTTGATGCTCGAAGTAGGTGTCTCCATGCCTAATCTTCATTTTGTTGTAGTGAGTGATTTATTGGTCATTCTCCATCGACATTGGTACTTGGTTTTGTCACACTTTGACATTCTTAGTGCAACATTTTCTCTGTTTCTTCCCAATGGGGAGGAATTCTTGGTCAACTTCATTGGACCATATTTGTAGGAGATTCTACATTGAGGGGAGGCTTCATGATCTCTCTTCTTCTCTCTTATGGGGGGACTTTTTCTTCACATGAGGTTTTTTTACTCTCATACATCATTGAGAGCATTGTGTGTTCATCTTTCTTTTGGGGGGAGTTTTTTCCCATTAGGTTTCTCTCTCTTTCTCTATTTGTGAGAGATTGCATTGCATTTGTACATGGATAACTATCATGGCCTAGTAGGATGTAGGACCCATCTTGCATTGTTAGCTTGAGCCTAAATTCCCCTAAGTTGCACTTAAGGGGGGGCGTTGGTGTAAATTATGTCTCATAATTACACTTTACTTAAGTTGACTTAGGATAATACATTCATTGTATTTTTCATATGAGACACTTAGGAAAGTGTGCATCTAGGGAACATGGTTGTAGGAGAAACTCCACCTTTTGTGGTGTTATCTTGTTATTACATTCCACCTTTAGTGGGCAATCCACCTCTTATGGAATATTTAATTATTTCTCCTACCTACCCTCACCTACCTTCCCTTGTATCTCATTGAGCCACATGTCATGATTGTGTGCTCTCATAGCCTTGCATATATAAGAAAGCTCATTTACATTATTTTTAATCAATCCAATTCAATCAACTCAGTTAGTTGGGTATTTTGCATCATTGATGAGAATACAATTTGTTCTTGTCATATTTTGTTCTCTCTTGTTTGTTCTTTCCATTAGACTAGTAGATCTTGGAAAATTCTCACACTCCCCCAAGGAATTTTGTATTCCTATTTCTCTTCCCAATGTACTTGGGGAATTTTACGCTTGCTTCAAGTGTTACCTTGGCCAACATGTATTCATTGTTTGACATTTGTTGCCAAGACAAAATCAAATCCAAATCACTTTCCACTCATGCACCATAAACCCAAGTTGATCAAACACCCCAAGAGATCCATTTACTGTCAAGTCAAGAAGAAGAAGCCAACTTATAAGAAAATCCTTAAGCACCACAAATAAAAAACTCTTGTTGAAAAATTGTACCTTCCTACACCTTTTCCATGATTATCTACATGGTTATGGTAATGAGTTTGATGAAGAACCTTTGAGATCTTGTGCTTTTCACCAAAGATCAAGACTATCCCAATCGCTTAATTGAAGTGGTTGCATCTCATTATCCAATCTACCCCTACCGTAGATCACCTAGTGAGTCACTTTCCTTACTTTTCTTCAATTTGTCTCCATCCATAATCATTCCCATTTTTCCCATGAGGACTTAGCACATCATTCTAATTAGCAACCTTAATAGAATTTCAATCAATCATCAACCTCCCAATCCAAGGTCAACACTTTGTGAAGCCTGACTTAGACCTTCATCATTTATCAAATCCTCAAAGAAATGTTAGAGAAGCTTGTCAAAACTAATCCAAGTGTGTTTCTCGTAGAGCTCATCAAATAAGGGGCACATTTGCCCATCAAATTTGATCAATCAATCCTTGACACTCCTATGGAAGGTAACCTCACTAATCAGCCTCTTCTCCATACTATTCTTCACCCACCACCTACAAATTTTTCACCTATGGTTTACACACCCATGAATTATATGCTCACTAGCACATCTAATCCCCCCATTTCTTAACCCCCCATCATAATTCATCCAATTACATCAACACTAGCTTGCATCCCATTAGGACCATTACCATGTCATGTTCCTTAGTCACTTCACAACCTCCCATTTCACTCTATCAATATATTGGTGGTGTTATACCGGTTGTGTCTACATACATCCCAAACTCAAGCATAGGTCAATACATTCCCAACATCCAAAATCAACAACCTAACCTTATAAAGGAGATCCAAGACATGAAGGATCTTATAAAAAACCTTAAGAATGAGACTTGTAATAAACCATATACATTTGAGGAAATTTGTCCTTGTCCTTATGATCCTTCTATTTCAATGGCTATGTATCCCCCTACTTTTGAAATACCTATGTTCGAGAAATACAAAGGCAAAGGGGAGCCTAGAGACAATGTGTTATAATTTTATATAGCCTTTCAAGATGTCTCCTATAGTGATGTCTACTCACATTGACTTTTTCCTAAGAGTCTTAGTGGACCTGGCCTCTCTTGATTCTCGGCCTTGCCTTATTGCTCCATCAAGTCATTCCCAGACCTTATAGAAAAGTTTGTGTCCCATTATGAATATAACATTGATAGTGATGCCTCTATGATGGACTTATGCAACATAAAGTAGAGGCCTAGAGAGACTTTTTCCAACTTCTTGCAAAGATGGTGACACCTCATCAATAAATTCCCTTGGGACATACCATTACCAAATTGAGTTGTTCCTACGCAACCTAGTGTCAGAAATATCTTGTCTGCTGACTTATCAATGTCTTAAGTCTTTTGAAAAAGTCACCAAGAAGGGTCTAACATTTTAGAGAGTCCTCCTAGAAGAAGGTACTCTAAAACCCTATCAAAATAATTCTTAGGGTCTTTCATTGTCTAATGACAAACCTAGGTTTTGGTCCAAAAACAAAAATGTTATCAATGATGGAGTCACTGATGCCAAGCATGTCCAAATCATGACTATTATGACAAAGCCCACCACCACCACCACCAATAATCAAACTAATAATCAATCTGATTCACACAACCAATCCCAACCTCACAATAACATCTCCATTCAAATTTGCCCCTACTATTCTGATAACCAATCTCAATGTGAGTACACACTGCTCGCCTAGCTCATAGAGGTCATCTTCCAAAATATTGTCAAGTCTAGTGTTGTTGTCTTCCGATGACTCATTCTTTTGATGAAAATAAATCTAAACCTAGATGGTACAATGAGAAAGAATATTGTGACTACCATCACGTTCAGGGTCATGATACACACAAGTGTATCAAACTCAAGAATTATATCCAAGACTTAATTGACAAGGGTGATGTTAAAAGTGCGGTTGCTAAACCTAGTAATTCAAATGACAAGCTTAAAATGTATCAGGACCCCTTCCCTAAGCATTGTAAGAATAGAAGCTCATCATCTCATGAGGTCCATTATGATTATACCAATCACTATGTAATCAGATTTGACTCCTTGGTAGGATGCATCGAACCTATTGGAACCTATGTTAACACCATCATCATCGAAGGAGTTGATTCCTCATCCAATCCTCATAGAAATAGGATATCCATTCAAGCTACCTCTCCCCCACAATCATCAAACAAACCCTCCCAAGATAAGATAGTCATTCAAGGTGCTTCACACTCCACATCATATTCAGATAATGACTGCAATGTCACTACCCGTAGAGGAAGAGTTATTATCCAAGGAGCTCCTCCCCCTCCTCCACAGTCTTCTACATTATGCGCTAATCATTATGATATCCTTGATCATCTCAAAAATATTCCTGCACAAATCTCCATTATTTAACTTCTCAAGACCTCACCCATTCATAAAGAGATCCTTGAACAAGCCCTCCTAGAATCCCATGTTCCAAATCTAATATAAACACTACCTAATTCACAAACTTAATTAGCAACCTCATTGGACAACACCATCTTGGCTTTACCTCCAAATATGATCCATATGTTAATCCATCCCACAACCAATTACTCCATATTGAAGCCATCATACAAAAGCAAAAAAGCAAGAGAGTCCTTATAGACAGTAGATCTAGACTGAATTTGTGTACTTACAAACTGATCAAACAACTGGGTATTTTTGAAGACTTGGTTGAAACATCCAACAAAATCATAATAAAAGCCTATGATGATGCATAAAGGGTCTCTCAAGGAACAATCACACTACCTCTTCAAGTGGGCCCTGCAACAATGGAAACTACTTATCGGTTTCTTACCTTGATCTTCCCTATAGCATTCTCCTTAGTTGTCCATGGATCCACTCCATTCAATAAATTCCATCCACTTTCCATAAATGCCTTAAATTCCCTTATAATGGTAGAGAGATCACCATCTAGGTTGATCTATAGCCCTTCCACTATTGCAAACTCCTTGAGGGAAATCATCCTTACCATTGCACACTCAACACACTCATTATGCCAGCTTCATTTGATCCTTCTAATATCACATCCATCTCCACTCAACTTGATATCAAGGTTACGATACTTGACAATGGATGTGGAGAGTATACACTTTAGAATACACTCTATCTGTGGCAACTACCACCCTCCCCTAACTCATATGGAAGACCTATGGAAATTGAGATTCAAAATAAGCCTACTATGAAATGCAAGAAAACCACCTTTGAGCAGTGGGGTGCACTTGACAAAGAGAATTTTAAAACTTATGTCACTTCTTGGATTTACCAAGAAGAGAAGGAAGCACCAGCAAATATTCCAAATAAAATTTATCCTAAGGCATCTTCTATTGTAGATAAAATGGATTATAAAGAATGTGGTCTTGGACCTGAAGAACAAGGAAGGAAAACACCCATCTCACTAGTCGCATACAAGTACAACATGGGCTTGGGTTACTCTCCAATGCCTAAGGTTACTATTACTTGTGCTCCAATATAACCTTCTTCTAAAATTGAAGACTTTGATGAAGAGGAATTATGTGAAGTTCCCTTCAAATACTTAGATGACCTTTTTGACGATGCCTACATTAACACCATCACCCCCATCACCCCTTCCAATCCATCAGTGCCACAACTCATCCAATGATGTAGAGTTAAGGTAAACAAGATCAAATCATTCTAAATTAACCAATATTTCAATACCAAAAACACAAAAAAGAAAGGGTGGTTTTCTCTTACAAGCCTTCAACTAGCTAATAGCTTTCAAAACAGTGTCTATTCTTCATAACTTTAAAGGAAAACATGATTAAAAAAATATAAACTATTTTAAGATACCCATTTGGATTTTATTTAACATATCTCAAAACTACGGTAGGTTGTTTTGTACGGAACCCCTCAAACATTGATTGTCCTTTTGCCATTTAGGCCTAAACATTTGCAAAACATGAAGAAATCAGACAAACAATCACTCATAAATTTTTCAAACCAAATAATTAAGAAAATTACTATGGCTATATTTAATACAACCTAGATACAGAATTTTCCTCCAACTCTTAGCAAGATCCAACAATGGGAAGTAAAGTTATATTTTTTTTCCAAAATTGGTAACCTTAGGGCAGATTCAGACCTGTAGTTACAAAACTGATCATAACTTTTGCAAATATTCATAAAATTGAACCAAACTAAAATAAAATAAAATTTGGTTCATTTATCTTTCCAACCATATAAGGTTTATATCTATATCATTTCGTACCAGACCATACCAAACAAAATAGTAGACTATTTGCAGAAAAAACAACACAAAAAACTGGTATGCAATGGCTTCAAAACTAGTTTTCTTCCATTCCCAAACTTTTCCACATATGAATACGAATTGGGAGGCCATATTTATTCCTTTACAACCAATTCCAACTTTTACACCCAACCAACTTCCCTTATTTACAGTTGTAGCGTCGTAAATTGTACGCACTTGCTAGGGTGGTACAATTTCACACCTAGTTTAGCACCCGCCTTGGCGCATTTTGCATTTTGCATTGCATTTCCCCTTTAGCACTTAATTAATCAAATTAATTAGGTCTAAGGTTCTATTTTATCATCTCCCACATCATAAAGTTGGCCCCTTTCATTAAAGTGTGCCCTTTTCATTTTATTCCTCCTATACATCATTTAATCAAAAACCCTAATTAGGTCCTATTTTGAACTTGGGGGCTTGATTTCGGGGGTCAAAACATCTCGAAATCACCTGTAACTTCGGGATTCTCTCTAAAATCATCATATCTGACGGCCCTGAAAATTTGGTGAAAAGTTGTCGGGACCATGGCGCCCGGAGTGCAACATGGTCCCGGACATTTTTCCCGAAATTTTAGGAGCGCGATCCAATCATAAAATAAAGCTTAACCCCAAGAAATTGGCAGGAGATTCAATCTCTAAGTCGGCCTAAAGTTGAAATTAAGACCTAGGGTTTCATATATAAGAGCTCTCTTTCTTCATTTGAAAGGATCCGGAATTTTGGTTTCAAGAGCCTTCTATGCAGTGAAAGAGCAGATCTTTGAAGACTTCAATAACATTCAACATCCATCCATCAAGCATTCATCAATTTCATTCATTTAGGGCTTGGGAGACATTGAAGAACAATAGGAGATTACCGACTGAAGATTGGCTTGTACTCCTCCCTTGAGGGTTGGGTATGATTTCATGTTGTTTTCATGTCTTTGCATAAGCTTCAATATATCCTTTATTCATGCTTTAGATCACTTTGCATCTTGACTTAGAGCATTTACATTATCATTTACAAGCAATTAGGGTTTACTTTCTAGGTTGCTCTAGTCTGCTTTCTTGCATTTAAGGACCTTGCACACACACTAGGTCTGCACACACAATACATTTTACAATACAACTTGGCTATTCGTGGAGGTGGAAATCACCGAAGCGGGGGTTTGACTAAGCCAAAACCCTATATAGCCGCCCACAACACCTTTTCAGATATAAGTGCAGGTTTCAGGATTCGGACGACGCCACAAGTTGCAGATCCTGAAGAAGCAGACTGAGACCGACCTTCCCACCAAATCTCAGAGCAAAAGACCAGGACAGGGGTGTGGGGCGCCCTGGTCCTGCCAGGACAGGGGCGCTGGGCGCCCTGGTCCCTGGGACAGGGGCGCTGGGCGCCCTGGTCCTTCTAACAGCAGTTTTCAGCATTTTTGACAACTTTGCAAAACAACAGTTTCTGGAGCAGTTTCAGGGGCAGAATCAGGACAGTGGTGCTCGCGCCCCCGTCCTGAACATTTTTAGTCAGATTTTAACTCCGGGTACGCATTTACATTCTTGTCTTGTCCTTGTGTTTACAGCTTTCCATTGTTTAAGTTCAATTCTGCAATCTTGTTATTAGTTCATACTTGCACTTTGGGGTTAGGGATTGAACTTGCATCATTTCATCTTTCAATTGCAACAAAGGAATAGAAATCCTAATAGGTAGCCCGTGGCTCTCTCTTCCACAAGAAGAAGTAACCAACTGTGTGATACCTCTAGGCTCTTTTGTATTCCACAAGTGTGTGGTTGAAAGTGAGATTAGGGCATGTTTGCTTAGTGTCACTTTTTCTCCCACACAACAGTGTATGGCTCTTCATGTTCTCATCCTTGCATTTTTTGCAATTTTACAATTTGACAACATTTACAAGATTTGACAACTTTCATAAAATACCCCTTAATGACCTATCATGAATCAATACATACATAAATGATCCTCAAATAGCCATATTATATGATTAAAACTTATAAATCAACCCAAAATAACAAGATGGTCTCATGGAGGCATATAGTCTATCAGGTGCTCCTGCACCATCCACCCAAAACTCATTGATTGGGAGAAACAAGGATCACATTCCCTTAACATCTACACTAATGAAAATTCTATCTTGGCATTAATAAACATGTGAAACCTTGAGAATCACACATCTATGAATGAAATCCAACTCAATAGGGAGGCATACTTTGGTATTTAGGTTAACTCCCTTAGTTGCAAAAATGAAAAATAAAAATAAAAATCAGAAGTCTCATAGTGAAAACCTCTTTGAGGTGCCTTCGGACTCAAAAAAAGTAAAAATAAAGTATGCATCTTCTAGTGAAAACTTGGATCAAGCACTAGAATATGGGGAACTTGACTTTCCTACCATGGTTCCCCTGTATCAGGAGAAATCAACATTACTGACCAAGGAAACTGACACCATCAACATGAGTACAGTTGAAAATCCAAAGAATGCACTTGTTACAAAGTCCCTTACATATCAGGAAAATAAAAAACTTCATAAGTTTCGTCAATGAGATACAAATCAAATTTTCCTAGTCTTATGCTAATATGCCAGGCCTTGACCTAGAACTGGTCATACACAACCTTGTAGTAAAACCATATGTAAAACCAATTAAATAGAATCTTCACAAGATGCACCCATAGATTGTGCTTCTTGTCAAAGTAGAACTACAAAAGATGCTAGATGTCAAATTCATTAGGCCCATTGACTATCCTCAGTGGGTCTCTAATATTGTACCTATTGACGAACCTACTTGGGGCATGTCCTAAAGATAATTTCCCATTACCAAACATATACATGATTGTTAATCAAATAGCTAGACACAAGATGCTTTCCTTAATGGATGGTTTCTCTAGATAGAATCAAATCAAGATCACTAAAGAAGACCAACATAAAACAATATTTACCACTCCTTGGAGAATATTTTATTATCAAATCATGCCCTTTAGCTTAAATAATGTAGGTGTAACTTATCAAAGAGTGATGAAAACCATTTTCCATGACCTCCTACATGATATCATGGAAGATTATGTGGATGACCTCATAGGAAAGTCTAAGACACATGAAGAACACATCACTGTCTTGAGAAGAATATTTGAGAGACTAGAGAAGTAAAAGCTACGACTTAATCCTAAGAAGTGTTTCTTTGGCATCACATCTAAAAAAATATTAGGATTCATTGTGTCTTATAGAGGAATTGAAGTATATCTAGCAAAAGTCAAATCAATCATGGAAATTCCTCCCCCTAAGACACTTAGGCAGCTTCGTAGTCTACAAGGAAAGCTTCATAGTCTACAAGGAAAGCTTCAATCCATTTGCTAGTGTATAACACAACTTGTAGATAAGTGCCATTCTTTTGTGCATTTCCTTCCCAAGGATACCAAGTTCAAATGGGATTGCCTCTGTCAAAAAGCTTTTGATAAACTGAAAGAGTACTTGGCCCCCCCTCCAGTATTAATGCCACCACTTCTAGGATAACCACTTCTTTTGTGCATATCAACAACATCAGTGGCTCTAGAGGCATTACTTGCAGAAACTGCTGACCAAGGTAAAGAACGGGAATCTACTACATCAGTTGCACCCTTGTGGGATATGAGCTCAATTATACTCATATAGAAAGAGCATGCCTTGCAATGGTATTTAGCACTCAAAAGCTTCACCACTACATGCTTAACAACAAGACCAAGATAATAGAAAAGATTGACCCCCTCAAGTACCTACTATCTAAGACTACTCTTACTAAGCATACAACTAAATGGTTCATGTTGCTCAATGAGTTTGACATTGAATATATAGATAAGAAAGGAATAAAATGATAAGTCGTTGTAAATCGACTAGTTGATGCTCCCCTTTAAGCAGATCACCTCCTCATAGAAGAATTTCTTGATGATTCCATAATGTCCATCACACAATCTACATAGTGGCAGTTGTATTTTGATGGTTCCTACACACAACATGGATTGGGAGTAGGTATCTTGTAAATCACCCCTCAAGGTGACTACATCCCTAAGTCCTACAAGATAGCCTTTGCATGTACAAACAACATTATGGAGTATGAGGCCGTCATCACTGGACTCTTCTTGGCTATTCAATGGAAGATCACTGAACTACAAGTCTATGGGGATTCCCAACTCATCATCAGACAGGTCAATGATGAGTATCAAACCAAAGATGGCAAACTACTTCCTTATCTCTGCATGGTTGAAGACTTCAAGAAGCACTTCACTTACATTTATATTTGAGCAAGCTCCCAAGATAAACAATAGAGTTGTCACCGCAATGGCCACAATTGTTTCTCTCCTGCAGATGCCCACAAACAGTCAGAAATGTGAATTCTTGGTCGAGCATCTTTTAGTACCAACATATGATATCCTTGAGTCAGACATGGTATGTGTCCATGTTGGTCCTGACTCCCCATGGTATCAAGAAATTTTTTCCTTCCTTCGATATAATACCATTCCCCCTCACCTCACCAAAACCCAACAACAAACCTTCATCCATCGATTTGCTTGTTACACCATCCTTGGCAATACCTTATCTTGAAGGAACTTTGATGGAACCCTCCTAAGGTGTTTAGACAAAGAGGAGTTTGAATGAGAACTACATGAAGAACACAAAGGTATCTATGGAGCACATTCAAGTGGCCTCACTTTGGATAAGAAGTTCTTGTGTATTGGATACTACTAGCCCACAATGGAACAAGATGCCTACCACTATGTAGAGAAATGTATCCCTTGTTAGAAGCATGGTGACAAGATTCATGCACCTTATCAGCATCTGCAGCCATTCATAACACCCAGGTCCTTCTCTTAGTGGGGGCTTGATATCATTGGAAATATCCATCCCGCATCATCCAATGGCCACAAGTTCATAATAACTACCGCTGAGTACTTTACAAAATGGGCGAAGCCATACCACTCACCTTTACCACTAGCAAACAAATATCTAAGTTTATCCTGAATTATTTAATCTTCCACTATGGAATCCCTAAAGTTATCATTACAAACAATGGTAGACCTATCAAGAATCAGGGCATCAAAGAGTTATGCTAGAAGTTCCCCATCCAACACTGCTTCTCCACCCTTTATTACCTGCAAGGCAACTGTCAAGTTGAGGCTTCAAAAACAAATCTAATCAAGATCCTCAAGAAAATAGTTAATGAAGCTAGCTGTGATTGGCACTTGCAACTCCATCCCATCCTTTGGGCCTACCGCACAAGCATTCACACCCCCATAGGAGCCACACCATACTCTTTAGTCTTCAGTTTTGAAGAAGTCCCACCCCTTGAGATCAAGATCCCCTCACTTTGAGTTTCATTGTAGAACATCATTCCTGATAAAGAATATAGAGTGGCTAGGTTACAAGAGATGGAATTGCTAAATGAAAGGCATCTCAAGAGCTTAAATCATCTTTGGGTATATCAAAATCGCCTCTGACTAAGCTACAACAAGAAAGTTAGGACCCAATAATTTGAAATTGGTGATCTTGTCCTTATGGAAAATCAAATAAATCTCCAAGACCATGAAGAGAAGGGAAAGTTTGAGCCTAACAAGCTTGGACCTTATGCCATCACTGCAAAGTATGGTTTAGGAGCCTATCAGTTGGCTACACTTGAAAGAGATCCTTTGGATGAGCCTATGAAAATCATGCATATGAATAATTTTTATTCCTATTCTTCAGAGAGTACCAATTTTCAAAAATTAGAAAAAGATCAGAAAAACAAAAAATACAAAAAAATACAAAAATAAATTGAAAAAATGAAAAAGTAAAGAAAAATTAATTCGTCCATTAGTGAAAACCACTCTATGGTGCTATGGGAAATCACCTTTATGAAAACCTATTTAGAGGCATCAAGGTAAAATAATTCAAATCCACTATTTGTTTGGACACTCAACATATTCACTTGTAACACTTCACGTTGCCTCCACATCCATTTCATCCTCCTCTCTGCTCATGCATATCCATACCCCTTTTCTATGTATGCGAGAACTCTTTGCCTTGGTTATCCACCCACATCCTTGCATTTACCCCTCATCTCTGTGTTGGCCTCCTAAGATGATGATCTATACTCCAAAACTTGAATAGGGATAACCCTAGTACACTAAGCTTTTATCCCATCACATTGAGATTCCCTCATATTCTGATCTTTCCCCATCAAATAGACCTTATTCTTGACATGTTTTTCAACCAAACACCTATGCACACTATGCTAATCAAATCTTAGTGATAATGTTCCCATCTGCATCTATTTTCACGGCCTCCATATACTCTATTTTCTATGATTTAATTCCATCAGTACCTTTTCCCATCGAAATGCATCCTTCCCATGTCTGGTAGTTAATCACAATCCTAGTCTTTCTCTTGGAAAGAGATGCTAGCTGGCTATGTGTAAATCATTTGCATGATTGGTATTTTTTCTTGTATTTTTATTTTATGTTCTAGTACTATGCCTATCTAGGGCTACCTTGATCATTCTATCTTGGGTTGGATTATATTGGGGCATCTTTTGTGGTATGGCGTGTTTGATGGTTTCTCTTGTATGATCCTTCAGTCTTGCACATACACCACCATGGTGTTTGCAAACCTTTGTGCATTGAGATACCTATTATTTGAGAGTCTACTCCACACCTTGTATTTTTCATAACATCTTGATTCCTATAATCAGTGGTGTAGATAATCACTGGCAATATCAAACTAGGTTTTCTCTTCACATATACACAACAAGAAATCCCATACACTCATCTCATTCTGTACACTCACCTCATTTCATCCATTCACCTTAGAGACTCCATTTTACTCATTTCCTATTTTCATCCCTCCTTCTATCTAGTCTTGTTTGTTGTATTATGATTGGCACATGACAAAAATTATTCATTTGCATTATGCATAACCATTGCATTTTTCTTGCATCCTTATATCATTATCACATTTAGGTTATATTTCATATCATGTTAAGAGCCATCTTGCATTACAATCATTTTGCATTCATTAGATTCACTTGCATTGCTTGGTTATCATTTTCTATTCATTAGAATTCAACTCCATACAGCTACATTATCTCACTGTTTGAATATAGTATTCATTTACATTAATTCATTTTGGATATTAGGATCATTGTTCATATCATATATTTGCATCTCATATAGGTATAATTTGCATATCATTTCCATTGGTTCTATTAGGGTTCATTGCAATTCATTTAGGAAGAATTTTAGTTCATTATAAGAATGTCATTTAGATCCATTTATATCTTGCATATTATTTTTATTTACATATCATTATAGTTTAATATAAATTTGTATTCCATATCATAGTAATCATGTCATAATTATTGATATATTTATCCATTATGGCATATCATTTCATTCATCTCATTTGCATTCATTATGTATCCATCTCACATAATAATAATTATACTAATCCATAAGTGTATCCAAAGATTATCATAAGAAAAATATCACACACATCACATATATAGGCATCATAAATACACCCATCCTACATCTACAACATGTTAGGAACATATCATAAAAACATAATCATAAACCTGTGCATACATTCACCCTGCATCACCAACACGTAAGATCATCATCATAATAATTAAATCATCCAAAGCATCCATAATCATCAATCATCATCACATAGGTCAAAGTCCATAATGGCAATCCATCAATAAAGTACATCAAATAGATCACAGCCAAAATGATGAGCCATCTCATATATATATATATATATAAATGTAATGTGTCTAATTATAATACAATGAAAAATCCTCTCTAGAGGGTCAAAATGTCATACAAAATGAGAGCTAATCTGTTCTCTCCATGTCCCCCACACCTAGGTCAGCACACCCTCCTGATGGCCCTAATTGTGGTGGTCATGGTGCCCTCATACCGATAGATCCTCCTGACTGCTAGCTTTGTTCTCTATGGGATCTAGTGGTTGTTGTATAGGATGCAACCCTCTAGTCCACTTGACTACCTGATGGTAGAGATCTCTATAATATTGTCTCTCTCACCATCCACTCAATCTGTTGTTATGCCCCTGTGATCTTTGAAAATATTTGTGCAAAGACAACCAAAAGTAATAGATGTTGAGCTATATCTCTCTCACCGCGGAGGCGGGTGACATCTACCTCTATCCTATGCAACCTAACCCTTAATTCCTTAGCCTTCATTTCTAGGTCCTCGATCTTCTATATCATCTCTCATCTATGCATATCCTGTAGCATCTTTGAGGTGGTATGAGCCTCTATCCAAAGAGAGTCCATCTCTATCATCAATGCCTCCAAGTCTAACCTCAAAGCATCTCCCTCTCTCCTCAACCTATCCACCTCTCCTATATGCTGTCAACTTGAACCCACTCTTGATCCACCCTCCCCCTCTTCTAAGGTAGCTCATCCTCCAAAGTAATTGTCTAGGTTCTCTCAGTGTCACGCTCCAAAATGCCTGATCTAAAATGGCTTGCGGTACCCATCTGTCGCTCCTCAACTTGTCCATGCATTGGATGTACCTGTACCCATGGCTCTAATTATGGAGCATGAAATACCTTCCTTACCCGATCCTGTCTCTAGAGACCCTATTCCTAATGACTCTAACGATCTCCTCACTATGCCTATACTGGCGGTATGGCTACTGCTAGGGCCTATACCTATGCTAGCACCTATCCTATTGCCTGTACCTATGCCTGTCCTCCCCTCCTAGGAACCCTTCAGATCCTCCTAGCTCCCCCAACTACTCCTTCCTCTCTTGTTACATCTGCATCTCCCCCTACCACCTCATTAACTGAGGGCACTATCTCATCAACCTCCAAAACCCATGGCACCATAAGTCATATAGGTTGGTGCACATCCCACCATGCAACATAGGCTTTTATGTATCCTAGCTAAATGATATCTAGACACTCATCCCACACAATAGTCTCAATCCTTGTTTAGCTAAGTGAGACCTCAAATGTCTTGATGACATCTCCCCATGTGGTGGTCTCTTGAGTAATATGGGGATGCATCTTCTCTTCCCAACTATATCCTAGTGTATCCCAAACTAGCGCATGACCTTCTGTGAAAGGCATTGATCAATAATATGTATTATCTGATCAAATAACCAACACTGTATCTGAGAAAAATCAAGCTGAACATCTCTGATCCACCACTTACAATATATGAACGATTGCCAAGTAAATTCCATCATCTCGTTAAGTAAACGATGCCAGAACCAAACAAATCCCACCCTGGTATAATGTAATAAACCCCTGTACCTATCAACATACGGGTATCATCACCTCCATGCCTATGTCCCCAATGGTTGACAAACTACGATGTACTCCCAAGCCCATATATAAAGAAGGGTAACACCTGTGCCAAGGTTCTTGTACCCCCAATACACACACATGTGCATATCATGATACAACTGTCCCAGTATGACCGCTCCCCATGCATAGCGGGTCCCATTATCCATCAGTAATAAAAACAACATGACCAACCTATAGAAAAGCCATGCCTACTTAGGTCGAGCATCATCCTACCACTAATCAACCCAGAAATGAACAACACCCATAGAGGGATGTGTTATTGCCACTCCATCACTCACTCCAAGGACATCTATATGTCTTGTCCATCAGCATGTCCTCAGTTTGTCATATATGCTAGAGATACCAATCCCCTCCATCTAGTTGGTACTCGGAGATGACTCTGCAAGTCAATACCTTCAGTATCTTCCAAAAATCAAGTAATGTGATGTTGGCCTCACTCATAGGTAGATGGAATGAACATGTCTCACTATGTCAGCGCTCCACTAGTGTCATCATCATGGTGGAATGGCATCGAATCTGAGCCCATTGTGAGACAAACTCTAGACCACACCATGATAGAACATCTCACTCGTCCCTATGCAGCTCACTTTGCAAGCTCATGGTGGGATCCCAATGCTCCTATGACTACAAGATCACAAGATTATTGTGCAACCATTGAATCATTCATGTCAGCCATTTCTTCTAAGTTTCTACCCATCTCAAGCCTTGAGGCATCTCATCAAATCCCCTTGACCTCTTTCTTTTCTCGCTTTTCCTCATTTCCCCCTCCTAAGTGAAGATGTTGTTTTTGTTGTTAAGAGACACTACATTATTGTTCAGATGTTGTCATTGATGGCATCTGGAGTTAGATATCCAATCCTTAGTCCATACTTTATTCATACTGAAAAATTGATTGAGATCCGGTGAGAAGAATAGGAAATCCAATACAGTGTACAATATTTTGGTTGGTAAATGTTTTATGTTGTGGATCTCAGAGATTCATTGTGGAGGTGTAATATACCTTATTCTAGGTTTGTGTGATCTAATGTTGAGTCTTGTGTAAATTGGAAGATCTGGTGGACATGTTTTTAGTTAGAATAATGCTTATTAGTGGTAACGTGTGAATATTCATTATATAGATTGTGCAGAGTAATTTTGACAGTTTTTGTGTGTTCGAGGATGTTAAGCCGATATATGGGAAGCATGTGGACAATTTGTTTTGGATCGGATTGAGATGACTTGGGTAACACATTTCATTTGCATGTTATGTATTTTGGGCCGACAAGAAATAGATCTAATTTGATGTTGCAGATATATATGAGTGATTGATATGATCATTTTTTATATTGATGGTTATGTGTGACATGTGTATGGGTGATTGTGTGCAACTTCACATGCACAATTGAAGGATCTATGCTCCAGAATACACCAGAATATCATAATAGATAAATCTTGTAGAACAAAGTATTTTGTGCATAACCGGAACTATTCTTGGCATTTGTAGATATTGTTTATCAGTTTAGACATTTCAATTATTATATGTAATCATTTGTAAGGTAGTGAGCCTTCCGGGGTTGTAGCCCTTATTATAATTTGAGTAGTGAGCTCTAGGTAGTGTGACTAAATGCATGTGCATTCCCCTCATGTAATATTATTATAATTTAAACAAGGTATATTAATATAGTGGGTATCAATTCCACCATGGTTTTTCCCTTAACTAGGTTTCCATGTAAAAATCCGAGTGTTATGGTGTTGATTCACCCCCCTCTCAAAGTTCCTTGATTCCAATAATTGGTATCAGAGCCTAGTTCCTTGGAAGAAGCCTAACAACTTGAGAAGGATCCAGGAAAGTGAATCAATGGATTTTGGCAATCTTAGACATCAGCTTGTTGTAGCACTTGAGGATCTTGATCAAGCCCAAGCCAAGATCCCACAAGTAAAAAAAAACCTTAAGGATGTTGAGAACTTCATTGAATCATTAAAATATCAGTTGAATAAGTCAAGGGAAAAGAGAAACGAACTTGTTGATAAGCCGAAGGAGAAATAAATTCAAAGCATTGATGAAGAAGCCCTGAAGGAAAAGACAAAAGAATGTGACAAACTTGTTGGAGGTAATGCAATGTAGAAGAATGAGATAGAATCTATTGTGATGAGATTGACAAAGGATATTGAAGAAAGGAAGAAGAATGAAGAGAATCTTGCTCAACCCCTGAAATACAAATCTGAAGAATGTTACAGACTTGAGAATGAGAATGATCAACTAAAGAAAGAATTGCATGAAACCGAGGAAGATCTTGGAAAGCAGGTACTTCTTCTTAAATTTGATCTAAATGTTGTAAATGAGTATAAGGAGAAGTTATGGATCAACTCAACCAAGCTTGATGAAATGCTTGCAAGCCAGACTAATTCAAATGATACTCAAGGTCTTGGATTTGAGAAAGGTGAAAGCTCTAAATCAGTCCAACATAAGAACAATTCAAGAAGGCATCCGATAAGGCAACCTAATGCTCATAAGTTCAATGGTAATTGTTTGGTTTGGAATAAATTTGGTTATATAACTAATCAATGCAGAAATAGGATGATCAATAATGGTCCATCTTTTACTGATGAATATTTCAAATGCAATAAGTATGGTCATAAGGAAAATGAATGCAGAACTGTGATGAACAACTTTCAAAATAGGAGAAATGTCAGATGTTATGCATGTAGTTGGTTTGGAAATATTGCTAATCAGTGCAAATCAAGAGGAAACCAGATGAACTTTAGACCTAGTCAAGGAAATGTTGTTTGATATGCTTGCAACAAATCTAGTCATAATGCTAAGTATTGCAGAAGAAAAAATGTGAATACGAGAGGTCCAGAAGACAAGAATAAGAATGTGAAGGCAGATGAAAAGGGAAAAGATAAAGTTGATGAGATTAAAGATCAGATGAAGAAGACTTGGGTGAAGAAGAGTGATGATAATGCAGTGAACGGGTCTGCACCTAATTTTGGTGCTGGAACCTCATTCAGTAACTAAGCTAAGGCATCTGACCTTAGGGGGAGGTTTTCATGAAAATCTTACAAACCCCTTGTTGGAGATTTGTACCTAGTTTTGGTAGGTTGTGGATGTTTATTTGATGATCACTAACTCAGTGGAAGGTTTTTTGGAAAAAATTTATCAGACTTGATGATTTGTAGATGATATTTTGGGAGAACTCTATTAATACAAGGTATCCAAAAGAGTTAGGGTTAAGAGAATTTATTACACCTAAAGTTAGGCATGCAGAGGATAAAAAGAAAATCATCCTAATCATTTCTCACTTTGTATTCAAAGCGATAGAGTTGAAGAGCGCAGTGAAGCAAAATTTTCAGAGATTCAGAGAAAAAAGAAGATTTGTCATGGGATCTAGTATCTGGTTGAAAGGTATTTATCAGTTGACACTTGTTTAGTTTGAAGCTTAAATTTTTGGAAATGGCATCCTCTGGAATTGTGACCCCATTGGTAGTAAATATCACTGAAAGGGAAAGACCTAATTTTAAGAAGCATACATATAATTCAATGGAAGATTATCCGAGTGGTTCTTTTTCATCAGTCCCATATGGAGTATTGCATGTACAAGACATTAGGGCTTACATCCATTATAATATTGAGGAACTCGAGAGTTCTCAAATGATAAAATTATATACACAACACATGATTGATGGAATGGGCAACCTAAAAATTGAATTTAAGTCGATAAAAAGAAGGGTTTTGTGCAGTTCATCAACTTTCTGGTGTTTGATGAACCTAAGTGGATATGGTATATTCTGAGAAGAATGCATGATGAGTTCATGTGACTTGAAAAACCCCGCAACATTACCAAGAGTGCAATTAAGGCAGTGACTTGTTTGATCTCAGTTGATGAGATGCTTTCTTTGAGGAATGTTAAGAACCAGATGGTAGTAGAGGCAACTGGTTCTGAATTTGACAAAAAGTCAATGACAATCAATGATATTATTAAATCTAACGTCAGGTTTGCATCAATGGTGGTGGGATACAAAATATATCATTCTAGCCGGGACAATTTAGTATTCGGTACAACTATCTATGCAACCTATCAGATATTGAAGGAAGATAAGAAATGTGATTAATGTGAGGTGCTCTGGAGTGAGCTATTGAGAAACTTGAAGAAAATCAAACAGGATAGGAAGCATGTATTTAAATTTGGAACCTTTATTATATGTTTATACTTCTATTTTATGAATGATATTTCAGGTGTTGGAAAAGTTTAGTGGGCCTATGATAGGCCGATGGTAGTTCAAATAAAAGAAGCACTTCATTGCCTTGGAGATGCTATAGTCTAGAATGGCATACTATGCAGATATTTAAAAACCTTGTAGAGTATGATGCAGAGAAGGGAGAGAATTCCTAAGGAGATAATAGAGAAATATGAAGATACAATCTAGATTAATCTGTTTTATGGTTGACATTGACTAGTGCCTTATGGAAGTTATGGAGCCAAGAACTTCATGGATCATGCCCATGGGGTATGATGTTGAGGGACATGTTCTTGATGCATATGCTCAGTACCTATTGAGCAAACTGGTGGATAAATCTGAATAAATGTTTGGAACTTACAAGGAGAAGAGCTTGGACTTACACTCTAAGTTCAAGAAACCTGAGATTCAGAAGAAGGTTAGGAAGGAGGTAGAGCAGCTAGTGGAGAGCATGGGTATTACCAAGGAGGCCATCCAAAGAGATAGAGAGAAGAAAATTCTGAGTGAAGAAGATATTGTAAAGCCAAAGAAGGATAAACTGGAAACCCTTGTTTCTAAGCCCCAAGACAAACCATCTAGTGAAGGAAAGAGGAAGCAAGGGCAAGATAGAGTATTTGTTGTTGATGATGAAGAAGAGATAGAATCAGATGAAGCAGTCAAGGAGGTTAAAGCCAAAGCTGCTAAGGCCACCAAGGTAGCCAAGGAGATACCATCCGCTGGTGTTAAACCTAGTAAGAAATCTAACCCATCTAAACTTGATGAGGCATTAAAGAAAGGAAAACTTGAAGTCAAGCCTCTAATGTCTTTAGAATAGATTGTAAATGAAGTCATTAAGAATGGGAATTTGAAGCCACTATCAAAGTGGTATGATAATTTTGATGAATCCGGTAAAAGGAAATTAGAAGAAGCTACTGTAGAATACCTAAATGTATATAGTAAAGCTCTAATTGAACTAATGTCAGTCATACCCAAGAGCTTGTATGAAATTTTGGATGCTAGGAGACAAATGGCAAACAAATAAAATGAGAGATTGAAATAATATGTATTGGTTAATCTCTGTTTAGTAATTTATAAGGAAGAGATAGACAAATTACTTCAGCTAGCAAAGAATGAGTCTAGGAGTAAGTATAGAGTAAATAAAATCATGTTCAAGAAAATTGATGAGGTTGCAAAGAAAACTGATAAAATTTTGATAAAAGTTTTGCTAACTAACTAGTATGAAGTCAATTAGGTAAAAGGGCAATAAGAATCTCATTCAAGAGAGAAGAATGTAACATCTCTGGAAACTGTACAAATAATGGATGATACTTTTGTCTTTGAAGTCCAAACTGTTGAGCAAGTAGAGGTTAATATTGAGGGTGGATAGGATACAATGAAAGTAGATGAGGATAAGGAGATGAGTGACAATCCTCTAGTTGATGCAGATAACCCTCTAGTTCTTGAGAAGAATGCTAAAAAGGAAAAGTTGGAGGTGAAGGTTGAAGTTGAAGCTGAGGCAACAGACACCGAGGAATCAGTGAAGGGGAAATAGATTCATGTAGAAGATCCAAAATTCACTCAACTCTCTATCAACCTGTTTTCTTTGTCCCCCATCGAGGCGATCAAATTGGCTACTGTAAAGCGGAAAAATCGAACCCTAGTTGTTCTCCCCTCCCCAACTCCAAGGAGAGAGAAGGGAGAGTCACTAGGGTTGATGGTTTTCACTTAGGGGAGACTTTACATTCAAAAGAGGGGTTGAAACCCACAAGATCCAATCCCACGCAATGCAAGATTGGATTCTATATGAGATTCAAGGGTTAAGACATCAAGGATACCCTCTTTTGTAAAGAATGTAGATAGAAAGATTGAACTAGGAATGCATGTAGAAGCAAGAAAGATTCACTTATAAACAGAGATAGGGATATGGGATGAAGCTGCGGACCTGGAATTAGCAGTAAAATGTCGAGACGGTGTTGTTCTGCAAATTTGAGCGAAAGTTGACGGGACGATGGCGCCCGGCGTGCACACGGTCCTCCGAAAAATCCGCGAAACGAAGGGGGATCTGTTCGTCTCTGCACAATGATTCCAGATCTTCAATTACAGCCACGTACCTGCAACCTACACACAGAAAAGAGAGGACGATTGGGGGGTTAGGGATGAGGGGTTTGCCTTTAGGTCAAACCCCAGTTTTGGAATTAACCAAGAAATGAGAATGTTGTAAATGTAAATGTTTGTAATGTAAACAAGTACTGATACCTTGTTGTAAGAATGTTTGTATTCTTACATGCGAAGGTGTAAATCTTGCTGTATGTTGTATGTTCTAAGTGATCTCCTCTTCAATGGTTGAATCCTTGTCTTGAATGCAACACTTAGCCTTGAATGGAGACTTAGAATGATTAATTGCTTGAAGGAATGCTTGAATGCTTGAATGCTTGAATGTTTGAATATCGCTTCTGCCTTTTTTCCCATCCTCCCCCAAAATGAGAGAGGAAATGCAGTTTTTATACTTGTCAATTACGGTTGAAAGACTGATTTTCCCGACCTTAGGCCGACCAGGAAATATTATTTTCCAATTTGCAAACTTAAAGGCCCGAAGCCCCAAAAGAGACCGGGCCCAAAATAGGGCCAGGGACCAGGGCGCTGGGCGCCATGGTCCCACCTCCAGGCACAGTAGGGTGCAAGGAGGATCAGGCCAGGGTGCTGAAAAATGCAGTTTTTGGTGTCATGAACAAGTTTCGGGGTCTCCATTCAGGTTCCATGTTGCATCGCCATCGTGAAGACCCAAATGCAGTCGAAATTGCAAGTGTCACAATTTTAGGACGTACATTTAGCCCCCACTTTAGCGGGAGTATAAGCGTATGCTCATACTTCCGGTAAAGTACAAGGAAACAACATTGAAAAACTTTCACCATGTCAAGGAGGCAAGATACACCAAGCCCCCAGTGGACTAAGGATCTTACAACTTCGATTGACAAAGTAAAAGGGAAGATCACGAGGGAGAACCATGACTGTCAGAAGTAAGGTTCCCTCACTATGAGTCATGCAAGAAAGATATCAAAAATTTTCAAGGCAAAGCTAAATTTGTCAAGAAATTTTCAAGTATCTTGAAAAGATATGAACGGGATGTATGCCCCCCAACGTTAAAGCGATCGCACATGCCTCACCGAGGGTGATTGCTTTAAGGTAGTGATACATATAAGAAATGAGAAAGGAGCACGTTATCACAAGGATTTAGCCCCCAAGTGTGAGATAAGCCCAAGGATAATAGACACAAAACACAAAGCACAAGGTGACTTCGCTTTCCTCGGGGTCAGTATGCTGTATGATAATTCATGTATATCATATGTATGTATGCATAATTGTTCTTCATTCCCCAATCAAGGAAAGGTCACCTAGAAGAAGGGAACACATGTGTCTTTTGAGTCAACATGAGAGAGACCAAAAGAGATCTCAATGTTTTGCATCATCCTCAAGTAGACAACACTAAGGACAACAAATAGAAGAATGAGAATAACACATAGAAGAAGTAACAAATGAGATCAAGAGAGGAGGAGAGAGTCTGCTATGCTAATGAAACTAGTCTAGCTGGTCATCTACCCCCCGATCTTGCTGATCAATATTTCGGGAAGGTAGGAAACACGCTAGAGGAGGAACATCCAACACAGTAGATGGAGCTATCACAAGATCCAAACAAGGGCTATGTTCATACCCCAAGCCACGGTGTTCTTGTCTAGGAGCTAGGATAAGTGTTTTAGAAAATTCGCTAGATAGATGGTTATCAACATCAACATATTCATATTCACTATCAGAATGAATAGGAGTAACATTTTCATCTATATCATCATCAAGATTTATAAAAATAGGATCTTTAACTCACACAGGATCAAGACCATCATGCATCTTATGTTTAGGAGATTTTGGCTCAATCATCGACTGAAGAGAAAATGGAATAATATTAGTTGAAGGTGTTTTTGGGGATTGCAAAATTTGAGAAGCAGCTGCCTGAGCTCTAAGACGACGCTTTCGTCGGCGTTCACGTGCAGAACGATTTCGTCTAGTCTTAGTAGGAAGTTGAGAAGATTGAGGAGGAGGAATATTCTCATCCTTATCACTTGGGTGTTTAGGTTGTGGTCTCTTAGGTTGAATAATAGGAGAAGAGGAAGGTCTCTTCTCTCCATAAGAGGAAGGAGGAGGAACTGCTCCATATAAGGGAGGAATATTTGGTTTAGGAAGGAGACCAAGTCCATCATGACGAGGAGGGATAGGTCTACTTTTAGGAAGTTTATTAATCATAGGCATAGTCACATCCATAGGGATGGGTTGGGAATCTTCTTGAGGAAAGACATTAGTTTTATCTTTCAAAGGAAGAACTTCCTTCTCAAGAACGATAGGAATGTCAAGTTTGGGTGTTCTAGGTTCACTTAGAGATAGGATCATATCTTTTTTCCACTTTTGATAAGATTTGAAAAGATGATCACTTCGCTGAGGAAGAGATTGAAATTGTTTAAGCCAAAAGTAATCAATAGGAACACTAGAAGTTCTTTCAGCTGGTTTAAAGAGACTATGATTGATAGTAACAACTTCACCATTATGGGGAAATTTCAAACACTTGTGAATAGGAGAAGCAATAGCTTTCATGGAAGATAGCCAAGGATAGCCTAGCTTCACATGAAATTGTTCAGATGATGGAATAATAGCAAAGTCCACATCAAGGGATTTGTTATGGACCTCAATAGGTAATGTAATAGAACCAATTGCAGGAGAAGAAAATGCATCAAATAGTTTCACAACCACATTTGTTTCGTCATAGATCACTTGATTCAATTGCAAAGTAAAAAGAAACTCTTCAGTAATGATATTAACCATACAAGAAGGATCAATAAGCACTCCACGGCAAGGTGTATTCTTGACTTTTGCAACTATATATAAAGGACCATCAGCTGCCCTGATAGTTTCACTAGAATCAAAGGTGATGGAAGGTTCTTTAGGGATTTTCTGCTACTCTACCAAGTTAATCACATTCGGAGTCATAGACACAAGATCATCAGGTGAGATAGAGGAATCAGTAGTATCAATTGCATTAGAGGTATGAGAAGGTAATGGATCTGTAAAAATCTGAAGATTTTGGTTAGGAGGAGCTACAGATGTATTGCCTTTATCATTCACTCCAGAAACAGAGATAGTATTATTATCAATCAAATCTTGAATTTTACCCTTTAAAGCAAAACATTTTTCAGTATCATGCCCAGGATGACGATGAAATTGACAAAAGGATTTGTTATCAACATAGGGTGAATTAATCTTTGTAGGATCAATTTGCTTTATAGGAGGGAGAGTAAGCACATTTTGTTCCAATAACTTATTCATAATACTATGCAATGACTCATTCAAAGGAGTAAACTTTCTTTCTTTCTTGAAAAACTTAGAAATAGGAGGCACACCTGATGCCGAATTCACATTGTTGTTGATGATGTTTTCATTGAATTTAATGGACTCTCTGTTCGGTTTAAACTTCCCAAATGGTTGTTGACTACTATCATCCTTATCACTCGGAGCCATAGGATTTGCTTGTTCCATTTGACTCATAGTCAGTTGATAATTGTGAAGAGTTGCGCACAACTGTTGGAAAGAAGTAAACTCAGAAAACAGGAGTTTTTCTCTAATGTATTTTTGTAAATTAGAAATAAAGATTTTTTCAATGTCATTGTCAGGCACTGGAAAAGAAATTTGAGCATACAAATGCTTATATCTACCAATGAAATCAGTCACTTTTTCTTTAACACCTTGTTTACAATGCATTAAATCAATCAAAGTAACCTTAGGACTTATATTGTTTTGAAATTGTTGAATAAAAGCATTTGCAAGTTGTTCGAAAGAAGTAATAGAATAGGAAGGCAACGAGCAATACCATTGTAGGGCTTTATCTCTTAATGTTCTAGTAAACAATTTTGCAAGCAACCTTTGGTCATAAGCAAAATCAGTACATATTGTTTGAAAGGTCTTAACATGTGTTAGAGGATCACCCTTACCATTATAAAGCTCCAAATGCGGAATTTCAACATGTTTAGGGGGAATAGCTTGAACAATGTCAAGAGAAAGTGGGCTCGCATCATCAAATGTGGGCACACTAAACTTAGATTGATTCATAGAGGCAATTTGTTGCTATAAAGAAGAGACAGTTTGTGCAAGATTATTAATGGTCGCTTCAGTCGAAGAGTTCATATTAGACGTGTTAGATTGTGATGGAGGTGTTATGTTATTGAAAGAAGGTAAAGAGTAAGGTGGTGGGACACTATGATAGTTAGTCATAGGAGATGATTGGAAAGGAGGAACACTACAAGGAGGAATGGAAGGGTTAAATGAATTGCCCCCTTGCATCATGTTTATTTGTGGAGATATAATAGGAACACTCATTGAAGGAATGAATGAAGAAGTTGGATTGAATGAAGGAAGAGGATTGATTGAAGAAGAGGGATTGCCCCCATGATTAGTGATCATAGGAGGAATGTCTTGTATTGAAGTAGTCATTATGTTTGATGTAAAAGTAGGTATACTAGCAATAGGAGTTGTCAAAGGAATAGAATGATTAACTTGAGTAGGAGGTTGTGTATAACCTAAGGTTTGGGCACAACTTTTCATAGGCATCACATTCGAATCCACAATGTGTGCAATACCATGCAAAATATCAATTCCATTCTTATCACTTTGAACCATATGTTTTAGACCCTCAATTAATGAGAGAGCTTCACTATCAGGGTATTCTTGAGACATCCATTGTCGAAAATCATCAAATTGGTTATCCAATTTTGAAAGTTGTTCTACAGAAACCTCATGGAGAGCTTCTTCATCATTAAGAGGATTAGAGGAATTACCCATGTCCTCGTTAAAAAGGCCATTCAAATTAGGTTCCATCTCCTCAGTAATTAAACCTTGGAAAGACTTAATTCTAAGGCTTCGTCTAACGGGAATAGTGTAAGTAGGGCTTATTGTTGTAAAACTCATGCACTAGAGAGAGAGAGAGAGATTTTGAATTTTAGAGGTAGCAAATTTCAATAAAATCAGCCAATCTCCTAGATTTAAGCTGTTAAATACAATCAGGACAATCTCCCGAAATTTTGGAAAAAATGTCCGGGATCGTGGCGAACGGAGTGCACACGGTCCTCGCAACTTTTTTCGAAATTTTCAGGGATGAAAGTTATGATGATTTTAAAGCTAATCTGAAAAAATTGAGTGATTTTACGATCTGTAGATAGGCCAAATTAAAGTTGCAATCTCAAAATTGAACCCTACCAAGATTGTTGAAAAATGTAAAATTTGAATTTTGGAAAAGAGGGGGAAACTGAAATTTTGAATTTTATGATTTTAGAGGGAATACTGAAAGCAATGTAGGCTTTGAAATTTAAAAGTTGACTCGATTTCATGCAAAATTAGAATTTGAAAGTGGAAATCAAAGATGTTGCAATTAAACACTTAATTTCAAAAGTCACAAACTGCAAAAATTTGAATAAAGCACTGAAATTTTGAATGAATGCTAATACACTTTTCAGATTTAGGATAGTAAGAAACACAATTTTGATACAAATTTCAATTTCAACAATTTTTGAATGATTAGAAGCCTCAATCCAAGCAATCTCTAGACCAACTTTGACTTTAATTTTGAAGATGTTAAAATTGATAAAATCAGCCAAAATTCTGGATTTTAGCAGAAAAATACAGTAAGATCTAGCTCCCGAAATTTTGGAAAAAATGTCGGGGACGATGGCGCTTGGGGTGCACACGGTCCTCGCAAATTTTTTCCAAATTTTCAGGGATGAAAGATATTGTGATTTTGTTGCGGAATCCAAAGTTACAGCCGATTTGGAGGTGTTTTGATTAGTGAAATTATCAGTCAAAGGTTGAATCAAGAAGGTTTTAAAAATTAGGGTTTTGACATTTAACCACTTAATTTTCAGAATTAAAGCACAAATATGAATTGACAATTTGCAATAGAAGGGTAGATCTGAAACAAGCATTAACAATTAAACATTTCACAAGTTTAATTACTTAAAAAAAAAATTTAGGGTTTTTTATGCAATCAACCTCTAAAATTTGCAAAAGATCAAACATGGAAATATAATTAGGAAAGCAAAATTTTCAGATCTAACCATGAATAATCAGAATGAAGATGTTCACGTCAGGTTCACCAAAATGTAAAGCGGAAAAATCAAACCCTAGTTGTTCTCCCCTCCCCAACTCCAAGGAGAGAGAAGGGAGAGTCACTAGGGTTGATGGTTCTCACTTAGGGGAGACTTTACATTCAAAAGAGGGGTTGAAACCCACAAGATCCAATCCCACGCAATGCAAGATTGGATTCTATATGAGTTTCAAGGGTTAAGACATCAAGGATACCCTCTTTTGTAAAGAATGTAGATAGAAAGATTGAACTAGGAATTTATGTAGAAGCAAGAAAGATTCACTTATAAACAGAGATAGGGATATGGGATGAAGCTGCGGACCTGGAATTAGCAGTAAAATGTTGAGACGGTGTTGTTCTGCAAATTTGAGCGAAAGTTGACGGGACGATGGCGCCCGGCGTGCACACAGTCCTCCGAAAAATCCGCGAAATGAAGGGGGATCTGTTCGTCTCTGCACAAGGATTCCAGATCTTCAATTACAGCCGCGTACCTGCAACCTACACACAGAAAAGAGAGGATGATTGGGGGGTTAGGGATGAGGGGTTTGCCTTTAGGTCAAACCCCGGTTTTGGAATTAACCAAGAAATGAGAATGTTGTAAATGTAAATGTTTGTAATGTAAACAAGTACTGATACCTTGTTGTAAGAATGTTTGTATTCTTACATGCGAAGGTGTAAATGTTGTTGTATGTTGTATGTTGTAAGTGATCTCCTCTTCAATGGTTGAATCCTTGTCTTGAATGCAACACTTAGCCTTGAATGGAGACTTAGAATGATTAATTGCTTGAAGGAATGCTTGAATGCTTGAATGCTTGAATGTTTGAATATCGCTTCCGCCTTTTTTCCCATCCTCCCCCAAAATGAGAGAGGAAATGTAGTTTTTATACTTTTCAATTACGGTTGAAAGACTGATTTTCCCGACCTTAGGCCGACCAGGAAATATTATTTTCCAATTTGCAAACTTAAAGACCCGAAGCCCCAAAAGAGACCGGACCCAAAATAGGGCCAGGGACCAGGGCGCTGGGCACCATGGTCCTGGGGGACCAGGGTGCTAGGCGCCCTAGTCCTGGGGGACCAGGGCGCTGGGCGCCATGGTCCCACCTCCAGGGACAGCAGGGTGCAAGGAGGATCAGGCCAGGCTGCTGAAAAATGCAGTTTTTGGTGTCATGAACAAGTTTCGGGGTCTCCATTCAGGTTCCATGTTGCATCGCCATAGTGAAGACCCAAATGCAGTCGAAATTGCAAGTGTCACAATTTTAGGACGCTACAGCTACATTTTCTCAAGATAAAGCTAGCAAGGACTGTTGGCAACAATAATGAAGGAAACTAAGAGGGTGGTGAATCATTTTTTATCAGATAACCAAACTTGACCTCAAATGAAAATAAGATGAATTGCTGTAACAACAAAGATAAGAAAATTGACAACACAATACACAACACCAAGATTTTGACATGGAAAACCTGGTTAAGGAAAAAAATGTGATGGGAACCTACCCACAATAAGATGATACTCTGCAATAGTATGTGAAAATATTACAATGGAGAATGCACATGCATTTAGACACATCGTCTAGAGATCACTGCTCAAAATATAATAACCTGAAAGGCTACAACCCTCATGGAAATCTGACTATCTTACAATAAGATTCAGACTACAATCTAAATTACATTAACTGCAAATATAGAATTTTTAATGCCTGATGAAAATTCCAATTAAGCATATTTGTCTTCTCAGCTCAATACACAACATTGAAGGATAAATTCACTCAAGCACCACATATACCACTCTCTAATAATGCAGACACTACATCTCTATCCAAATTACATGACAACATCACACACACACACACACACACACACACACTTATATTGATCATCAACCTTGGCAACAAGGTTGACCAAACCCTCAACTCATAATTACAAAATTACATCACATGGATCTAAATCAAATCTCCAAACATGCAACACCACTAAACAATACGGCAAGATCAATCGCAACATGCTACAATAATGCATAACATGAATAATATCACTGTATCAGCAAAATCACCAATACCACACACAAGGATCAATGCGAATCACCCAAAAAAATAGGACATGATTAAGAAACATAAACAAGAATATTGGAACCATCCGCAATAGCTACACCAACACCACTTATCAAATCTTCATTGATCAACATCTAAAACTAAAGAACACTCAAACAATAGCAACTCGGACTAGAAAGATAACTTACAGAGCACCAAATCATGAACCATATAAAATGTAGATACACATGAATATCCCAAACAACCTCCCAAAATCATAACTCAAGATCTGATCACATCGGTATATACCAGAGGAAATATCAAACTCTACAAAGTACTGAATAGAAAAACCAAACTACAAACCAGATCAATAAATCATAGGAATATGTTGACATAAATGACAACATGTCCAAGAAACAAAAATGTCCAACAATCTCCCCCTTTGGCATTGATGGCAACATATGGATGTGGAAAACAATCAATGCAAACAAAGAAAATATCTCCAACAAACTCCCCCTTGATAATATCATGAAACTATAAAGATCTGGTCAACCACTGAGAGGGCGGGGTGGGGGTGAATCAGTAGTTGAAAAGTAAACTAAATTTTCACCAAACTTATTTTCAACTTAGAATTAAATGACAAAGTTGTAGCATCCTAAAATTGTGACACTTGCAATTTTGACTGCATTTGGGTCTTCACGATGGCGACACAACGTTGAACCTGAATGGAGACCCCGAAACCTACTTGTGACATCAAAAACTGCATTTTCTGCACCTTGGCCTGATCCCTCCTTGCACCCTACTGCCCCGGGAGGTGGGACCATGGCGCCCACTGCCCTGGTCCTTCAGGACTAGGGCGCCCAGCACCCTGGTCCCCCAGGACCATGGCACCTAGCGCCCTGGTCTCTGGCTCTATTTTGGGCCCGGTCTCTTGTTGGGCATCGGGTCTTTAAGTTTGCAAATTGGAAAACAATGTTTCTAGGTCAGCCTAAGGTCGGGAAAATCAGTCTCTCAACCCTAATTGAAAAGTATATAAACTACATTTCCTCTTCCAAAAAGAAAAGAAGGAAAAACATATGTGAGCAAGATGCAGAAGCGATATTCAAACATTCAAACATTCAAGCATTCAAGCATTCCTTCAAGCAATTGAGCATTCTAAGTCTCCATTCAAGGCTAAGTGTTGCATTCAAGACAAGGATTCAACCATTGAAGAGGAGATCACCTACAACATACAACATACAACATACATTACACCTTCGCATGTAAGAATACAAACATTCTTACAACAAGGTATCAGTACTTGTTTACATTACAAACATTTACATTTACAGCATTCTCATTTCTTTGTTAATTCCAAAACCGGGGTTTGACCTAAAGGCAAACCCCTAATCCCTAACCCCCCAATCGTCCTCTCTTTTCTGTGTGTAGGTTGCAGGTACGCGGCTGTAATTGAAGATCTGGAATCCTTGTGCAGAGACGAACAGATCCCCCTTCGTTTCATGGATTTTTCGGAGGACCGTGTGCACTCCGGGTGCCATTGTCCAACCATTTTTCACTCAAATTTGTAGAGCAACATCGTCTTGACATTTTACTGCTAATTTCAGGTTCCTAGCTTCATCCCATATCCCTATCTTCATTTACAAGCGAATCTTTCTTGCTTCTACATACATTCCTAGTTCAATCATTCTATCTACATTCTTTACAAAAGAGGGTATCCTTGATGTCACAACCCTTGAAACTCATTTAAAATCCAGTCTTACATTGCGTGGGATTGGATCTTGTGGGTTTCAACCCCTCTTTTGAATGTAAAGTCTCTCCTAAGTGAAAACCATCAACCCTAGTGATCTCCCTTCTCTCTCCTCGGAGTGGGGGGGAAGAGAACGACTAGGGTTCGATTTTTTCGCTTTACATTTTGGTGAACCTGACGTGAACATCCTAATTCTGATTATTCATGGTTAGATCTGAAAAATTTGCTTCCTTAATTACATTTCCATGTTTGATCTTTTGCAAATTTTAGAGGTTAATTGCATAAAAACCCTAAAATTTTCTTTTTAGTAATTAAGCTTGTGAAATGTTTAATTGTTAATGCTTGTTTCAGATCTATCCTTCTATTGCAAATTGTCAGTTCATATTTGTGCTTTAATTCTAAAAATTAAGTGGTTAAATGTCAAAACCCTAATTTTTAAAACCTTCTTGATTCAACCTTTGACTGATAATTTCACTGATCAAAACACCTCTAAATCGGCTGTAACTTTGGATTCCGCAATAAAATCACAATATCTCTCACCCCTGAAAATTTTGAAAAAAATTGCGAGGACCGTGTGCACTTCGAGCGCCATCGTCCCTGACATTTTTTCTAAAATTTCAGGAGCTAGATCTTACTGTATTTTTCTGCTAAAATCCAGAATTTTGGCTGATTTTATCAATTCTAACACTTTCAAAATTAAAGTCAAAGTTGGTCTAGTGATTGCTCGGATAAAGGCTTATAATCATTCAAAAATTGTTGAAATTGAAATTTGTATCAAAATTGTGTTCCTTACTATCCTAAATCTGAAAAGTGTGTTGGCATTCATTCGAAATTTCAGTGCTTTATTCAAATTTTTATAATTTGTGACTTTTGAAATTAAGTGTTTAATTGCAACAACTTTGATTTCTGCTTTCAAATTTGAATTTTGCATGAAATCGAGTCAACTTTTAAATTTCAAAGCTTGCATTGCTTTCAGTATTTCCTCTAAAATCATAAAATTCAAAATTTCAGTTTCCCTCTCTTTTTCAAAATTTCAAATTTTGCATTTTTCAACAATCTTGGTAGGGTTCAATTTTGAGATTGTAACTTTAATTTGGCCTATCTACAGATCGTAAAATCACTCAATTTTTTCAGATTATCTTTAAAATCATCATAACTTTCATCCCTGAAAATTTCGAAAAAAGTTGCGAGGACCGTGTGCACTCCGTTCGCCACAGTCCTTGACATTTTTTCTGAAATTTTGGGAGATTGTCCTGATTGCATTTAACAGCTTAAATCTAGGAGATTGGCTGATTTTATTGAAATTTGCTTCCTATAAAATTCAAAATCTTCCCTCTCTCTTTAGTGCATGAGTTTTACAACAATAAGCCCTACTTACACTATTCCTGTTAGACGAAGCCTTAGAATTAAGTCTTTCCAAGGTTTAATTACTGAGGAGATGGAACCTAATTTGAATGGCCTTTTTAACAAGGACACGGGTAATTCCTCTAATCCTCTTAATGATGAAGAAGCTCTCCATGAGGTTTTTGTAGAACAACTTTCGAAATTGGATAACCAATTTGATGATTTTCGACAATGGATGTCTCAAGAATACCCCAATAGTGAAGCTCTTTCATTAATTGAGGGTCTAAAATGTATGGTTCAAAGTGATAAGAATGGAATTGATATTTTGCATGGTATTGCACACATTGTGGATTCAAATGTGATGCCTATGAAGAGTTGTGCTGAAACTTTAGGTTATACACAACCTCCTACTCAAGTGAATCATTCTATTCCTTTGACAACTCCTATTGCTAGTATACCTACTTTTACATCAAACATAATGACTACTTCAATACAAGACATTCCACCTATGATCACTAGTCATGGGGGCAATCCCTCTTCTTCAATCAACCCTCTTCCTTCATTCAATCCAACTTCTTCATTCATTCCTTCAATAAGTGTTCCTATTATATCTCCACAAATGAACATGATGCAAGGGGGCAATTCATTTAACCATTCCATTCCTCCTTGTAGTGTTCCTCCTTTCCAATCATCTCCTATGACTAACTATCATAGTGTCCCACCACCTTACTCTCAATCAATACCTTCTTTCAATAACATAACACCTCCATCACAATCTAACATGTCTAATATGAACTCTTCGACTAGAGCGACCATTAACAATCTTGCACAATCTGTCTCTTCTTTACAGCAACAAATTGCCTCTATGAATCAATCTAAGACTAGTGTGCCCACATTTGATGATGCGAGCCCACTTTCTCTTGAAATTGTTCGAGCTATCCTCCCTAAACATGTTGAAATTCCACATTTGGAGCTTTATAATGGTAAGGGTGATCCTCTAACACATGTTAAGACCTTTCAAACAATATGTACCAATTTTGCTTATGACCAAAGGTTGCTTGCAAAACTGTTTACTAGAACATTAAGAGATAAAGCTCTACAATGGTATTGCTCGTTGCCTTCCTATTCTATTACTTCTTTCAAACAACTTGTAAATGCTTTTATTCAACAATTTCAAAACAATATAAGTCCTAAAGTTACTTTGATTGATTTAATGCATTGTAAACAAGGTGTTAAAGAAAAAGTGACTGATTTCATTGGTAGATATAAGCATTTGTATACTCAAATTTCTTTTCCAGTACCTTACAATGATATTCAAAGAATCTTTATTTCTAATTTACAAAAAGATATTAGAGAAAAACTTCTGTTTTCTGAGTTTACTTCTTTCCAACAGTTGTGCGCAACTCTTCACAATTATCAACTGACTGTGAGTCAAATGGAACAAGCAAATCCTATGGCTCCGAGTGATAAGGGTGATAGTAGTCAACAAACATTTGGGAAGTTTAAACCAAATAGAGAATCCATTAAATTCAATGAAAACATCATCAACAACAATGTGAATGCAGCATCAGGTGTGCCTCCTATTTCTAAGTTTTTCAAGAAAGAAAGAAAGTTTACTCCTTTGAATGAATCATTGCATAGTATTATGAATAAGTTATTGGAACAAAATGTGCTTACTCTTCCTCCTATAAGGCAAATAGATCCTACAAAGATTAATTCACCCTATTTTGATAAAAAATCTTTTTGTCAATTTCATCGTCAACCTGGGCATGATACTGAAAAATGTTTTGCTTTAAAGGGTAAAATTCAAGATTTGATTGATAATAATACTATCTTTGTTTCTGGTGTGAATGATAAAGGCAACACATCTATAGCTCCTCCTAACCAAAATCTTAAGATTTTTACCGATCCATTACCTTCTCATACCTCTAATGTGATTGATACTAATGATTCCTCTGTCTCACCTGATGATCTTGTGTCTATGACTCCGAATGTGATTAACTTTGTGGAACAACAGAAAATCCCTAAAGAACCTTCCATCACATTTGATTCCAGTGAAACTATTAGGGCACCTGATGGTCCTTTATATATAGTTGCAAAAGTCAAGAATACACCTTGCCGTGGAGTGCTTATTGATCCTTCTTGTATGGTTAATGTCATTACTGAAGAATTTCTTTTTACTTTAAAATTGAATCAAGTGATCTATGATGAAACAAATGTGGTTGTGAAACTATTTGATGCATTTTCTTCTCCTACAATTGGTTCTATTACATTACCTATTGAGGTCCATAACAAATCCTTTGATGTGAGCTTTGCTATTATTCCATCATCCGAACAATTTCGTGTGAAGCTAGGCTATCCTTGGTTATCTTCCATGAAAGCTATTGCTTCTCCTATTCACAAGTGTTTGAAATTTCCCCATAATGGCGAAGTTGTTACTGTCAATCATAGTCTCTTTAAACCAGCTGAAAGAACTTCTAGCATTCCTATTGATTATTTTTGGCCTAAACAATTCCAATCTCTTCCACCGCGGAGTGATCATCTTTTTAAATCTTATCAAAAGTGGAAAAAAGATATGATCCTATCTCTAAGTGAACCTAGAACACCCAAACTTGACATTCCTATCGTTCTTGAGAAGGAGGTTCTTCCTTTGAAAGATAAAACTAATGTCTTTCCTCAAGAAGATTCCCAACCCATCCTTATGAATGTGATTATGCCTGTATCTAATAAACTTCCTAAAAGTAGACCTTTACCTCCTCGTCATGATGGGCTTGGTCTCCTTCCTAAACCAAATATTCCTCCTTTATATGGAGCAGTTCCTCCTCCTTCCTCTTATGGAGAGAAGAGACCTTCTTCTTCTCCTACTATTCAGCCTAAGAGACCACAACCTAAACACCCAAGTGATAAGGATGAGAACATTCCTCCTCCTCAATCTTCTCAACTTCCTACTAAGACTAGATGAAATTGTTCTGCACGTGAACGCCGACGAAAGCATCATCTTAGAACTCAGGCAGCTGCTTCTCAAACTTTACAATCCCCCAAAACACCTTCAGCTAGTATTATTCCATTTTCTCCTCAGTCGAAAATTGAGCCAAAATCTCCTAAACATAAGATGCATGATGGTCTTGATCCTATGCGAGTTAAAGATCCTATTTTTATAAATCTTGATGATGATATAGATGAAAATGTTATTCATGATGAAAATGTTACTCCTCTTCATTCTGATAGTGAATATGAATATGTTGATGTTGATAACCATTTATCTAACGAATTTTCTAAAACACTTATCCTAGCTCCTAGACAAGAACAACGTGGCTTGGAACATGAACATAGCCCTTGTTTGGATCTTGTGATAGCTCCATCTACTGTGTTGGATGTTCATGCTCTAGCATGTTTCCTACCTTCCCAAAATATTGATCAGCAAGATCGGGGGGTGGATGACATGCTAGACTAGTTTCATTAGCATAGCAGACTCTCTCCTCCTCTCTTTATCTCTTTTGTTACTTCTTCTATGTGTTATTCTCATTCTTCTATTTGTTGTCCTTAGTGTTGTCTACTTGAGGATGATGCAAAGCATTGAGATCTCTTTTGGTCTCTCTCATGTTGACTCAAAAGACACATGTGTTCCCTTCTTCTAGGTGACCTTCCTTGATTGGGGAATGAAGAACAATTATGCATACATACATATGATATACATGAATTATCATACAGCATACTGACCCCAAGGAAAGCGAAGTCACCTCGTGCTTTGTGTTTTGTGTCTATTATCCTTGGGTTTATCTCACACTTGGGGGCTAAATCCTTGTGATAACGTGCTCCTTTCTCATTTATTATATGTATAACTACCTTAAAGCAATCACCCCCAGTGAGGCGTGTACAATCGCTTTAACGTAGGGGGGCATACATCCCGTTCATATCTCTTCAAGATACTTGAAAGTTTCTCGGCGAATTTAGCTTTGCCTTGAAAATTTTTGGTATTTTTCTTACATGACTCATAGTGAGGGAACCTTACTACTGACAGTCATGGTTCTCCCTCGTGATCTTCCCTTTTACTTTGTCAATCGAAGCCGTAAGATCCTTAGTCCACTGGGGGCTTAGTGTATCTTGCCTCCTTGACGTGGTGAAAGTTTTTCAATGTTGTTTCCTTGTACTTTACCGGAAGTATGGGCGTACGCTTATACTCCCACTAAAGTGGGGGCTAAATGTAGCGACCTAAAATTGCGACACTTGCAATTTCGACTGCATTTTGGTCTTCACGATGGCGACGCAACATTGAACCTGAATGGAGACCCCGAAACCTGCTTGGGACATCAAAAACTGCATTTTCTGCACCTTGGCCTGATCCCTCCTTGCACCCCGCTGCCTCGGGAGGTTGGACCATGGCGCCTAGTGCCTTGGTCCTTCAGGACGAGGGCGCCCAGCACCCTGGTCCCCTAGGACCATGGCACCGAGCGCCCTGGTCCCTGGCCCTATTTTGGGCCCGGTCTCTTGTTGGGCATTGGGTCTTTAAGTTTGCAAATTGGAAAATAATGTTTCTGGGTCGGCCTAATGTCGGGAAAATCAGTCTCTCAACCCTAATTGACAAGTATATAAACTACATTTCCTCTTCCAAAAAGAAAAGAAGGAAAAACATATGTGAGCAAGACGCGGAAGCGATATTCAAACATTCAAACATTGAAGCATTCAAGCATTCCTTCAAGCAATTGAGCATTCTAAGTCTCCATTCAAGGCTAAGTGTTGCATTCAAGACAAGGATTCAACCATTGAAGAGGAGATCACCTACAACATACAACATACAACATACATTACACCTTCGCATGTAAGAATACAAACATTCTTACAACAAGGTATCAGTACTTGTTTACATTACAAACATTTACATTTACAACATTCTCATTTCTTGGTTAATTCCAAAACTGGGGTTTGACCTAAAGGCAAACCCCTAATCCCTAACCCCTCAATCGTCCTCTCTTTTCTGTGTGTAGGTTGCAGGTACGCGGCTGTAATTGAAGATCTGGAATCCTTGTGCAGAGACGAACAGATCCCCCTTTGTTTCGCAGATTTTTCGGAGGACCGTGTGCACTCCGGGCGCCATCGTCCCGTCAACTTTCGCTCAAATTTGTAGAACAGCATCGTCTCGACATTTTACTGCTAATTCCAGGTTCCTAGCTTCATCCCATATCCCTATCTCCATTTACAAGCAAATCTTTCTTGCTTCTACATACATTCCTAGTTCAATCATTCTATCTACATTCTTTACAAAAGAGGGTATCATTGATGTCACAACCCTTGAAACTCATTTAAAATCTAGTATTGCATTGTGTGGGATTGGATCTTGTGGGTTTCAACCCCTCTTTTGAATGTAAAGTCTCTCCTAAGTGAAAACGATCAACCCTAGTGATCTCCCTTCTCTCTCCTCGGAGTTGGGGGGGGAGAACAACTAGGGTTCGATTTTTCTGCTTTACAAAAGTATATCGGTTTAGACACTTTAACAAATCTGCAACTACATAGTTAAAGCTTACCGGTTGACCTAATACTTTAGTGATATAAAGCAACAGATCTGAAACTTAAATATCCTTTGGCCAAAACCTTAAACCACTTCACTAATACCAATAATAAAATATTTCAGATCATTTCCAATCATGTAAATATATCTATGAAGATTTACCAATCATTCATATCAACCATACCAAAAACACATCCACAAAATCATTCACCACTTGACATAATGATTTTTCACATGGAAACCCAAATGGGAAAAACCACAGTGGGGGTGAATACCCACAAGTATTTTGAACTCTTCTGAAGTTCACCCTGTTAGGAGCCAATCCTTGTTAGAAGATTATACAAGAATGTTTTGTTAGGAACAGATCGAGTTAAGGACCACCCGGTTAAGGGATTTACTACAAATACCTTGTTAAAGGTAATACCCTGTTAAAGGTAACCTCAGTGGAGGATTTCAAATCCAAGATAATAGATCACCTGGTTAGAGTATTTCAACAACAAGCTTGTTAGAGCTTACCCGGTTAAGGGATTTTACTATTGTAATGGTTAGAGAACAACAAGTTCTTTGACCAATCTGAAAATAGCACTTCCTTGCTGAATTAGATCCTTTACCACTCCTATTTGCCTTCACATCATTCTACAGACACACCTCCTGGTTCAACAACAATCACTTTCACACAACTAAATTTTCCAACCACTCTTTCAATCAATCCATCGACCTTAAAAACAAATACATTAGGTCGGTAACATAACACAAACCCTTAAATTCTCATAGAGATTACAAACACATCGGTTCAATCTTGACTGTTAGATTACATGCAATCAACTTTACATTCTTCTAGGCATCTACAATCATTCCTGGATCATCACACTTTAAATCTTGTAACACATCACACGTTTGTCACTTACAAACACATCAGTTCAATCTTAACTGTTAGATTACATGCAATCAACTTTACATTCTTCTAGGCATCTATAATCTTTCCTGGATCATCGCACCTTGAATCTTGTAACACATCACATGTTTGTCACTTCATACTATGAATTTGATCATTCCCAAGATGAATGATTATCTTTACATGCCAAAACCTTTTTGAAACTCATCACGTGCAACATGCTTACGTGGCATCTTCATCACTGATCATCATTCAGTCATAAATCATCACAACTAATCTCCAAGCTCCATCGGTTAGGGTTTTTCTTCTCAACTGGTTAGGGTTACCAGTTAATCTTCACTGCATCATTATCGGTTTCTTTACTACTTCATTACCAATTGCTTTACTACTTCATTACCAGTTACTATATTTCTTCATCACTAGTTGCTATTGACATCAATGACAACACTATACTTCTTCAAAGCAATCTTCATGCAATGCCAACACCCCTAAGATCAAGCTCACCAACAACAAATAAGAAATTTGTTCACATGCTTTCTCTCCCACTTTGACATCAATGAAAAAGGTTCTCAAAATATAAAACCAAATTCTCTCCATAAGATAAGAAAATCATCTCAACTAAACCACAAACAGACTACTCCACCAGAGGAGCAACATAAACTCGTCAATCTAAAAAAATATAAGACTTTGAAGTCCACCAGATTGATGCAACTCAATGCATCTAGTTCCCATTAGGAGGGGTGGATACCCCTAACTTTTCTATCAAATAGATAAATGTATCTACAGGCAAAGGCTTAGTGAAAATATCAACAATTTGCTCCTTTGTAGACAAATACTCTAGCTTCACTTCCTCTTCACTAACTTTTTCTCTCAAGAAATGGTACTTGATTGATACATGTTTAGTCTTTGAATGTTGCACAAGATTATTTGAAATATTAATAACACTAGAATTATCACAATATATGATAGTAGGCTCATTATAAATAAATCTGATATCCTTCAACATTTGTTTCATCCAAACTACCTGGGTGCAATTACTAGAAACAACAATGTACTCAGCTTCAGTAGTAGACAGGAAAACTAAATCTTGTTTCTTACTTGCCCATGAAACCAATTTATTACCTAGAAAGAATGCACCACCAGAGGTACTCTTCTAGTCATTAACATCACTAGCCCAATTAGCATCAATGTAAGCACATAAAATGAAATCATCATTCCTAGGGTACCACAAACCATAATCCATAGTTTCTTTCAAGTATTTGAATATCCTCTTTACACCAGTGACATGACTCTCTTTCATATCAGCTTGATATCTAGCACCCATGCATACAACATGCATAATTTCAGGTCTAGTTTGAGTTAGGTATAGTAGTCCACTAACCATAGATCTATACAAGGTCTGATTAGCTTTCAGAGATTCATCATTTTTAGATAATTTGCAGCTAGTCACCATAAAAGTTCCAACTAATTTAGAATATTCTAACCCAAACTTCTTCATCAATTCCTTCACATATTTAGCTTGAGATATAAAAATACCTTTGTTAGTCTGTGAAATCTGCAAACCTAAGAAAAAAATCATTTCTCCTATCATAGACATTTCAGATTCTTTCTACATATCACCAGAAAACTTCATACTCAAGTTATCATCTCCTCCAAAGATAATGTCATCAACAAAAACTTCAATAATCAAAATATTATCATTCTCAATCTTGAGGTATATATTACTATCAATAGTACCTTTATTAAATCCTAATTTTAGTAAATACTTATCCAATCTAGCATACCAAACTCTAGGGGCTTGTTTCAATCCATAAAGAACTTTCTTCAGTTTTCATACCATGTCTCCATCATTTGATAATGAAAATCCATCAGGTTGTTCAATGTAGACTTCTTCCTCAAGATCACCATTCAAGAATGTTGACTTGACATCCATTTGAAATACCTTGAAATCCTTGTAGGCAGCCTATGCAAGCAAGAGTCTAACAACTTCAAGTCTAGCCACCGAAGCAAAAGTCTCCTCATAATCAATTCCTTATTTTTGTGAATAATCTTTGCATACCAATCTTGCTTTATTTCTAACAACTTCATCGACTTCATTTAATTTGTTTCCGAATACCCATTTAGTACCAATCATATTATTGTCTTTAGGTCTAGGCACAAGATCCCATGTATTATTATTTTCAATATGATTCAATTCTTTTCCCATAGCCTTCATCCAATTTTCATCTTTGCTAGCTTCAACAACATCTTTAGGTTCAATTTAGAAATCAAACATACCTCCTCAGTAGCTAATCTTCTTCTAGTCATTACGCCTTTATTTTTATCACCAGTGATCTGATTTTTGGAATGATTCAATCTTACATACCTCAGAGTCTTCTAATTATTCTGATTTTTTAGGTTCCTGCACCTCTTCACCAGTAGCAACAATATCCAGATTAATTGTCTCTATCGAATATATTTTCTTCAATTCTTTAGTCTAATTTAGTGTTAAAACAACATCTTGATCATCATATCCACATGCTCTGATATCTTTTCCATAGATCTCATCAACTTTCACATTTTCACTTTCCACTATCTTTCTCAATCTCTTATTGTAGCACTGGTAGGCTTTGGTCTTTGTAGAGTATCCCAATAAAATTCCTTCATCACTTCTTACATCAAACTTTCTTAAATCCTCATCTCTCTTGATATAACACTTGCTTCCAAAAATTCTGAAATATCTCATAGTAGGAACATGATCAAACCATATCTCATAAGGAGTCTTACCGGTATCACCTTTAATATGAACTCGGTTGAATGTCTAAACAACAGTGCTAACAGCTTCTTTCCAATAGATTTTTGGAACATTCCCTTCAATCAACATAGTCCTTGTAGCATCCAAGATAGTCCTATTCTTCCTTTCAATAACTCCATTCTATTGAGGGGTTCTAGGAGTAGATAGTTGTCTTCTAATCTCATGCTTCTTATAGAATGAATCAAACTTACCATAACAAAATTCTCCTCCTCTGTCAGATCTCAAACATTTCACCTCCAATCCTGTCTTAGTCTCAACCTTTGCTTTGTCCAATGCTTCTAATTTTTCCCTAAAAAAAACAACCCACATCATCTTGTAATAATCATCAATAAATAACATGAAATATATGTTACCATGCACACTTCTTATTAAAGTAAGTCTACATAGGTCGCTATGCACAAGATCTGGAAATCCATCAGATGAATATAGCTTATTCTTGAAATAAATTCTTGTTTTCTTACCCATTTGGCATTCCTTACATACCGGATTACCAGGCTCAACAATTTTAGGCAAATCTCTAATAGTTTGAGTAGAATTGATCTTAATCATTGAGTCAAAATTAACATGATACATTCTCCTATGTCACAACCAAATTCATCGATTTGAACAATCAAGCAACTTTTCTCACCAGCATTCAAATGAAAGATATTACTTTTAGTCTTAGTTTATGATGCAATCTCTATACCGAAGGCATTTAGAATCTTGCATTTTCTATTCTTGAATTGCAAATCATAATTTTTGTCAACTATCTATCTAGAAATTAAGAGATTATGCTTCAAACCTTCAACATACAAGACATCATTAGTGTTATTCTTATCATCAATGGAAATAGAACCTCTACCACGGATCACACGGGCTTTGTCATCTCGAAACCTTAATATTCCACCATCATACATCTCCATATTCACAAATTTTCTTTTATCACTGGTCATATGATGTGAACATCCACTGCCAATCACCCATTCATATTTCTCTTCAACCTTTGCAGATAAAGCTTTCTCCTCAATAATGTAGATTGTGGAATCAATAGGGACCAGTCCATCTTCTTTGATAGGAATAAACACAATTTCATCTCCTTCTGATTCTTCATGTGTAACACCTTCATCAGCAACATAATAATGGTTCTTCTAATTCTTATACTTCTAGTTAGACTTGTAGGGCTTAGCATACTTCTCATGCTTCTCATATCTACAATTTCTATCATTCTTATCAAATTTATCATGCCTATCATACTTAGACACTCTCTTTGGGCACCTAGAAGCAAAATGTCTTGTCTTATTGTAAGAAAAGAATTTCAAAGGAAATTTACCATCATACTTACCAGCTCCCTTAGGCAATCTCCTAGCAATCAATTCTTCAAGATCATCCAATTCTCTTTCTTTCTCTTCCATATCTCTTCTCTCTCTCTCATATCTAGATATTCTGCATTCATCAAGATCATACTTCTTCTTTCCAGATACAGATTCTCTAAATGTTGTCTCTGAATTTCCATGTGATTTACCAAACTCACTTAGTTCAAATGCAAAAATCTTTCCAACCAATATATCTCTTGTCACAGTAGTCACACTTTGAATCTAATCAATAGTAGCTACCTTGTGTTTATAAGAAAGAGGCAATGATCTCAACACCTTAGCAAAAATTTCATCTTCTTCAAGGGTTCCACTGATACATCTGATATGTAGGGACAAGTTCATTCACCTTAGCCATAAAGGAGTTTATGTTCTCATCTTCTCTCATCTTCAAATCTCATACTTCCCTTTCAAACTCTGCAACTTAACAATTTGACTTGTTTATCTCCTCCATACAAGGTCTCAAGCTTCTCCCAGATCTCATGTGCAGTCTAAAGTCCCATCACATTAGTCATCTTAGAATCAGTTAGGGCACTCAGCAATGCTTCCTTTGCTCTAATGTTATTTTTGACTTCCTTGATCTCATCAACACTAACAGATCTATTTTGAGCAACAAAATAGGCATCCTTTGTAATCTTCTCCAAGACATCTCAAGTGCACCTCAATCCAGTTCTTCCATATAGAATAGTTACTTCCTTCAAATCTCAAACTCACCTTCCTAAAAATAAAACTTCCATGTCTAGTTGCCATACCAAATCACCTCAAGTTGTTAGGCTTATTTCGAAGGAACTAGATCTAATACCAATTGTTGGCAACAAAAATGAAGGAAAATTGAGAGGGAGGGATGAATCGGTTTTCACCAGATAACCAAACTTAACCTCAAATAGAAATTAGATAAACTGCAGTAACAACAAAGATAAGCAAGTTTACAACATAATACACAACACAAAAATTTTGATGTGGAAAAATCAGTTAAGGGAAAAACCACGGTGGGAACCTACCCACAATAAGATGATACTCTGTAGTAGTATGTGAAAATATTACAATGAGGAATGCACACAGATTCAAACACATTGTCTAGAGCTCACTACTCAAAATATAATAACCCATAAGGCTACAACCCTTAGGGAAGTCTCCCTAACTTACAATAAGATTTAGACTACAATCTGAAATACATGAACTCCAAATATAACATCTGCTAATGCTTGATGATAGTTTTGGTTAAGAACATTTGTCTACTCAGCTCAATACACCACACCAAAGGATAAATTTTCTCAAGAACCACATAGACCACTCTCTGATAATGCAGATACTACATCTCTATCCAAATTACATGACAACATCACCTATATATATACTGATCATGAACCTTGGCAACAAGGTCAGCCAATCCCTCAACTCATAATTACAAATTTACATCACGTGATACAAAGACCGACCACCAGACAAATATAATGATATAATGATATAACATAGACCTAAATCAAATCTCTAAATATGTAACACCATAAAAAATTATGTCAAGATCAACCACGACATGCTACAATACCACATAACATGAAGAGTATCACCGGATTGACAAAAGCACCAATACCGCACACAAGGATCAATGCAAATCACCAAAACAAATAGGACACAATTAGGAAACATCAACAAGCACATTAGAACCATCAACAATAGCTGTACCAACACCACTTATCAAATCTTCATCGATCAACGTCTGAAACTCAAGAACACTCAAACAACAACAACTCAGACTAGAAAGATAGCTTTCAGAAAACCAAATCACAAACCATCTAAAATCTAGATACACACGAATATCCCAAACAATCTCCCAAAATCATAACTCGAGATATGATCATACTGAAATATACTAGAGGAAATACCGAACTCTACAAAGTATTGATCAGAAAAACTAAACTGCAAACTAGATCAATAAATCACAAGAATATGTTGACATCAATGACAACAACATATCCAAGTAGCAGCAATGTCCAACAAAGACTTACTAAAATCTCACACCGAGGATAGTGAGTTGCTTTTGATGATTATTATGAGTATAGCCAAGATGAATTAGATGAAGCCTTAGATGAGTTTTTAAACCCTAAGGATGCCAAACCTTCATTTTACCAAAAACTCATAAACCTTGTTACTATGCCATTTAGGTGTGATGAGAAAGATAAGTTGAATGATTCCTCTCAAGGATACATTCCTATCCACTCTTCCCCTGAGTCTAGTAACATGGTTGTTTTCAATAATCCCCTCTATGAGGAGATGTCTCCTTTTGAATCAAAAGACAAACCTTTTAACCGATATGATCATGCTTTGTTGGATGATGCTCTTGATGACTTTGTGGCTTTGTCGAAACCTATAAACAAAAACAAGACCTCTAAATTGGTTAACATGATAAATTTGAATGAATATAACAAGCCTCTCTTTGAAGTCCAAGGTGCTTATCCTTCTCCCACCTTTCAAATTCCTAAAACTCCTCTCCTTACTGTCCAAGGAAGGTATGATCATGATTCCTTTCGTACCCCGAATAAACCAATCATCACTGTGTAAGGAAGAAAACCTATAAGTCCTTACAATTATGCTAAGCAAATAACTAGAGAGAGTTATCATGCGGTTGCCCATACCTATCATACCAGAAATAATAGGCAACCTAATCCTCCTCCTATTATTCTAGTCTCTCTTCCTAATCCTCAACCAATTCTTCCTCAAGCTCCCCATATTTCGCAAGTTATGGGTAAGGAATATGATCTCATAGAACAACTCAAAGCTACCCCTACTAAAATATCCCTTTGGGATTTGATTCAAACTTCTTCCGCTCATCATGGAATGTTACAAGATGCCTTGAAAGATTTGAATGTTCCTCCACCGAATACATCTAGTAATATAGCATCTTTTGTTAACTCTGTGATGAATCCTAAAGCTCAAATTGTGTTTACCCAAGATGAGTTGCCTACTAGTGAAATTCAACAACAATATGATCCCTTGATGATTGTGGTTGTCATGAAAGACACTGCTATAAGACGAACACTAGTAGATAATGGCTCTGGCCTTAATGTGTGTAGCATTAATTTATTGCATAAGATGAATGTGGATACATCTCTTATGGAGCCTGACTCTCGTTCCATTCGTGGCTTTGACAATGTGGCTAAGACTTCATTGGGTATCATCACCTTACCTCTCACAGTGGGACCTGTTACTTTGCCTACTCCTATCCATGTTATGCCGGGAAATTTAACATACAACTTGTTATTAGGGAGGCCTTGGATTCACAGCATGCAAGCTGTCCCCTCTACATTGCATAGACAAGTTAAATTCATTTATAACAATAAGACATATACCTTGATGGGTGATACTAATTTTCAAGCTTGTCTACAAACATCTAATTCCAAAGGAGATTCTTCTAAGCCATCCTCGTCTAGTGATGACTCTTTAAACAAGAAACCTATCGATGAGTCTTCGCTTTCCGATGATCAAAATCCTTTGGACGAATCTGGAACTCCTGGAGAAGATCCTTCTCGACTTGAAAATACACATGAAAAGGATTTTGATCCTGAGAAGATTCTCGCAGAAGATAATTGGGGATCTCTTGATTTTAACCCTACCTTTGTAGGTGAATATAAGGTTCCTTCTAGAGAAATTAAAGTTGGAAAGAAGGAAGAAGCTGAAAATCATAAAGTTGAAAAGAAAGAAGAAGCTAAAAGTCAATCAACTTTACCTGAATCTATGAGTAATAATTTTGTGGCCGCTTCTCAAACTTCTTCTCCTCACATCTATAATTATGAAGAGTTTGATTCTTTGTCTTATGAAAAACCACCTTCTCTTCCTGAAATGGCTGATCGTTATGGTCGTGGTTTTTGCATTTTCGCTAAGCATGGGTATCATGGAAAAGGTTGTGGTGCTAATGAACAAGGGATAAGAGTTCCTCTAGAGACTAATTTTCACAATTATGCCTTTGGACTTGGCTATAATCCCTGCAGACGTACTAAAGCTGCTAAAAGACCATGCATTAGTGTTAATGCTATTTCTACATCTCTATCAATACAACACCCTGAGTATATTGACGAGGATTCTTTGGGTGATTGTTTTTTGGATATCTTCCCTACCGACGACGCTTTAGCTGAGTTCTTGGGAGCCTATGACACTCTTCCTCGTTATCATCACAATAGGGGACTCCCTTATTGTTTGAACACTGAAGCCTATTTTGGAAAAGAGATTGATAACGATAAGATTGTGAAAGAATTCCCTCAGTTAAAGGATACTCCTCAACAAAGTAATCTTCTCATAAGTGACACCACTGATGTTAAGATGGATCCTTGCAATAAAGAGAAAGTCATTAAAATTGGGAAATGTTTGGATGAAGAAGAACAGAAACAATATGAAGAGTTATTGCATGAATTCCCTGAGATCTTTGCTTGGGCATATTCTAACATGCCTGGTATAGATCCTAAGATCATTACTCATAATATTGTCTTAGTTCCTGACGCTAAGCCCGTGAAACAAAAGATTCAAAAAATGAATCCTAAGGTGGCTCTGCTTGTTAAGGCTGAGATTGAAAAATTATTGGAGGCTGGATTTATCCGCCCTATTGACTATTCCCCATGGATTTCAAATATTGTCGATGTGGCTAAACCAGACAACAAAATAAGAATGTGTACTGACTTTCGAGATTTGAATAAAGCTTCCTTGAAAGATGATTTCCCTCTTCCAAACATTGACATGATAGTTGATTCTACGGCAGGACATGCCTTGTTATCCTTCATGGATGGTTTTTCAGGTTACAATCAAATTTTTATTAACCCTCAGGATCAATTCAAAACTGCTTTCACCACTCCTTGGGGTATGTTTTGTTGGATAATGATGCCTTTTGGACTTAAAAACACCGGTGCAACTTATCAACGAGCGATGACCCTTATCTTTCATGATTATATGCACAAGATTTTAGAGGATTATGTTGATGATATTTTGGCCAAAACTTTTCTTCGCATGGATCATGTTAAAATCCTTCGACAAATTTTTGAAAGAATTCGTAAATATCACATGCGCTTGAATCCCTGAAAATGTGTTTTTGGTGTGGATTGTGGAAAACTATTAGGATTCATAGTTTCGCATCGTGGGATTGAGGTGGACACTAAGAAAATAGATGCTATTGTTAACATGCCACCTCCTTGAAATGTGTCTCAACTTAAAAGCTTACAAGGAAAGATTCAAGCTATTCGTAGGTTCGTGTCTCAGCTTGCGGATCGTACCTTTCCTTTTACTCAACTTCTTAAAAAGGATATCATTTTTCAATGGAATGAGGATTGTCAGCAAGCATTTGAAGATTTAAAAGTGTATTTGGCTAGTCCTCCTATTCTTCAACCTGCCGAACCTTCTAAACCCTTCCTTCTGTATACAGCTGCTTCCTCTCATGCTCTCGTAGCATTGTTGGCCCAACATGGTAAAGATGGTAAGGAATGTCTGGTTTATTACATAAGTCATACCTTACTCGATTATGAGACCCGATATTCTGCGATAGAAAGACAATGCTTGGCCTTGGTGTTTACGACTCAGAAATTGAGACATTATCTTTTAAATTCAGAAGTCCACGTCATGGTAAAGTTTGATCCTCTGAAACATCTTTTCTCTAAAACTGATTTATCAGGACGTCTAGCTAAGTGGGTTATGATGTTAACTAAATTTGACCTTAAATTTGTTTCACAAAGAGCAATTAAAGGACAAGCGTTGACCGATCACTTGGTTGAGGCCCCTTCACCTTTCTCCTTCCCAAACCCTGAATCCTTTCCTGACGACTTCATTCTTTCTATAGAGAAAGATGAAACTTGGGAGTTATACTTTGATGGCTCTAAGTGTCATACGGGATTGGGGGCAGGTGTTGTTCTGATTTCTCCTACAAAGAAGTCTATTCCTTTATCATATCATCTAAATTTCCTGTGTACCAATAACATTGCTGAGTATGAGGCTCTTATAGCAGGAATAAAAGCAGCCTTAGCTCTGAATATAAAACACATACATATCTATGGAGATTCGCAATTGATTATAAGACAAGTAACAGGAATATATCAAGCAAAACAAGACAAACTATCACAATATAAAGACCTTGCTATCTCTTTATTACAAAATTTTGATTCTTATACCATGGAACCCGTTCCTCGAAAAGATAATCGACATGCGGATGCAATGGCATGTGTGGCTTCTCTAGTATCTTTAGAGGACCCTATGGTCGATCTTAATTTCATTATTCATAACCTTATTTCTCCAGCTATTGTAGACGATTCTAGCTTGGTAACATGTTGTGACTTTGTAGACTCAGATGAATGGTTCTCGCATATCATAAGATATTTGACCGATGGTACCTTTCCTGATTCCTCTAATAGGAACACTAGGGCTAGAATCCGCAAGCTGTCTACTAGATATATCATCCTTTCTAATGTCCTTTATCGAAGGGGTTATGATGGTCTTCTCCTTCGTTGTCTTAACAAGTCGGAAATCCCCGTTGCTCTTGAAGAGGCACATTCAGGTGCCTGTGGGGGGCATTTTGGGGGCAAATCCCTGGTTCATAGGTTGCTCCGTATGGGATACTATTGGAAAACTATGCAGAAGGATTCCTTTTCATTTGTTAAAAAATGTCATCAATGTCAACAACACAATAATCTGATTCATGCTCCTGCCCAAGAACTTCGTTCTCAAGTAGCTTCTCGGCCTTTCTCCGCATGGGGTTTGGATCTTATTGGAAAAATTTCTCCTCCTTCATCTCAAGGACACACCTTCATTATAACTGCAACAGATTACTTTACGAAGTGGGTAGAAGCTATTCCTCTTCACTCTACTACTACTGAAGTAATTTGTCAATTTCTTCTAGAAAACATCATTTCTCGATTTGGGATACCTTCCACTATTATCTCAGATAATGGGACATCGTTTAAAAACAAGGATGTGAAGAAATTCCTCGAGAAGTATCATATCAAACATCAATTTTCTACACCATATTATCCTCAATCAAATGGCCAAGCCGAATCATCCAATAAGATAATTGAACAAATTCTTCGTAAAACCGTGAATAAGCATGGTAAGGATTGGAGTAACCAGCTGATCTATGCTCTTTGGGCCTACCGAACGAGTGTACGAATTGCTACAGGAACTACTCCTTATAATATTGTTTATGGTGCTGATGCTATTATGCCCTTAGAGTTAGAGATTCCATCACTTAGGGTTTCTCTCAAAGGTATAGTAGATGATGACTCTTATAGAGAACAACGACTTCAACAGCTGGAGATGCTTGATGAACAGCGCATAAATGCTCTTGAGCATATTCAAGCGTATCACAAAACTCTACAACGAAGCTATAATGACAAGGTTATTCAACGTTCCTTCTCAGTAGGTGACTTAGTCCTTTATGAGAATCAGCGCAATGTGAATGCCTTGCCTGCTGAAAAGGGAAAATTTAGTCCTAATTGGCTTGGACCATATATCGTTATTGAGGATTATGGATCAGGTGCTTACAAAATAGCGGATGTAGACGGTACGCCTCTTAAAGAGCCTATCAATGCTATGCACTTGCATAGATATTATGCTTAATTCTTCATTTCTTATCTAATTCTTCAACATTGGATAATATGTTAGTATTTCTTAATTAAAGCAAAATAGAATTAAATGTTATGTTAATCTATATTGCTTCGTTCCTGACAAGCATGTCTTCTTACTTTTTAGTTTGTCTTGAATTCATTTATGTAAATTGTAAAAGATTTACATTTTTTTTCATTATGCTAGCATATTATACAATGTCTTTATGTGTTAAGTAGAATCGTATCATGTTGTGTTTAAGTTCAAAATTAAATCACATTAGTTATATGATTCTTAGACTTAATGCATATTTCTTCCTTATCCTCAATGTCGTACTTGATTAAATATTTTAATTAAGTCACACATGTATCAATTTAATCATGGAGCATTGAGAAATCAATCACATGGAAATTAAATTCTGAACATACATGTACATTTACCAAATGTATTAGATTTAATCAAAACAAAACATACATTGTTTTAAGCATTAGAGATAACACATTTGAGACAAAAGAGAAGCATGTATATATACATATATATATGTGTGAATCGTATACAAACATAGGTCACTGTATATCCAAAATGTGACCTCTCCTACATCATACAATCATCTCCTATCCCTAGGGCTAGTGGTTGGAGAGTGTCGACTGGAGGCTCCCTCCTGATCTGGCCGTGGAGGTGGACCCATGGGTGTGTAGCGCGATACAGATCGTGAGTGACTCCGAGAGGAACTCCTACGATCCCTATCCATAAGGATCGCATGATAGGTGGTAGCCTCGGTTTGGGCCGCTACTAGGTCCCGCCGCACCTACTGGAGGTCCTCTGATAGGACTCTCTCTCTCTGCCGCGCCTGCTGGAGGTCCTCTGATAGGACTCTCTCTCTCTGCCGCGTCTGCTAGAGGTCCTCTGATAGGACTCTCTCTCTCTCCCTCCATATATCTACCTGTACTCGGAATGGGAAAAACAAATTCTCATGCCAACCTGCGTTCCCCTGAGGCCTATAGGCAATCTGTGAGGAACTGGGGATCTGTGCTATCATGGAAATGTCTGTCATTGCCTGCTGAATCAAGGAACGCCATTCTTGCACATTAGCTATGGCAGTAGAATAGATTTTTTGTTAGTACCATTCTTTATCATCAAAACATTAATCAATCAATATAAACCTACTATACCTGGATCTCGCTCGCGCCAGTAGGGATCATGATATGGTAATATCTGTGACTGAGAACCGCTAGGCTCCCCTCGCTCATATACTCTATCCACGATGGGTGTAGGCTGGACGGTACTGGTAACAGGTCTCCGTATCGCCTCCTGTTCCCCCTGTTGGAGAATAGGAGGTGGATCTAGAGCTATGGTATCATCTCCTGAATGGTGGGGAGCTGCATCCGACTCCTCCTCATCATCTCTATCCTCCTCCTCGTCGTCCTCCTCGTCATCATCATCCTCGTCCTCATCCGCATCATCACCTGCATCCTCCTCGTCCTCCTCTCTATCTGCATCCTCGTCCTCCTCCTCCTCGTCACTGGGTTGATCGCCTGTAGGTGGATCAGGATCTTCTACCTCCTCATGATCCTCTCCCTCCTCTGGCTCCTCTGACCTAGATCCCTCGTCCTCGTCTCGGTCTCCATGTCTCCATGGGCCTGGATAGCCTGTCGGATGATCTGGTGGAAAGATAGGACCTAGATATGATCTCATGAACCATGAAACATATCTACGCTGTGCTCCAGGCTCTGTAGAATAGTCAGTGACTACATCCTGATCAGATCCCTCTAAATCTGTCGTCTCAATATCATCTACCGTCGGTCTCGCTACTGCTCCAGGTCTGGGAAGGACCCGTGAGTGTCGAGTATAGATGGGCACATCGGTTGGAACACACTGCTCTAGTCCGAACTGCCTCCGTACTCGGTCAATGTAGAAAGGGACTATGATGTGTGCATATCATCCTCGCAATAGGCGGTTCCTCTGTAGACATGCTAACTGTCTCTCCATACCATCCCATCTGTGCATCAGTAGGTAAGGTCTCCACACTATCACCTCGGATGTCAGTCTATCAATAATCAATCTCCAATATAATAAATCTCCAAATCTCCACTTTCTGGTAAGTGGATAAGCGAACACCCTAGGTCGCTCGCTCGCTGTACTCAGTGGAAAGCCGACGGGCCTGGTGCATGTGAAGTGCTCTAAAATCCACACCTGTAGAAGTGTGCATGTCATCAAACTACAACCCTGTCCGAATACATACTCCCCAAGGTCGTGATAGAGATGCGCAAGCATACTCCGACCCCAAGCATACACTCTCCTGTGCCTCTCCATCGCTCTGATACACCATGTGAGGCCCCCATGCATGTGTGTCCCTTGCCCATTAGGGCAGACGGCTAGTGCTATGATGGCTATCATAAGGCGTCTCAGAAGTGGTATCTCCCCTGTAGGATGTAAGAGCCAGCTGACCATGATGCGACCTCTCATCTCGCTCGGCATGACTCTCCCTATGCAATACACCTGCTCTCTCTGATGATCCTCCGCTGACCGATCGGTCGCGTATGTAACTGTCGCTCCTCTGATAGGAAGATGAAATATACGGTACACATCCTCAAGTGTGACTGTCAGCTCTCCTACTGGAAGGTGAAAGGTGCATGTGTCAGGATCCCATCGCTCCATCAAGGCCATCAGCATCGTAGGATGAAATCGAATGGCCGGCATCAAAATCACGTACCACAATCCTACAATCGATAGTGTGTCTCTCTCTGACTGAGTCAGCTATGGAATCTGATCTCGCAAAGTGCGAAGAGTATGTCTCGCTGTGTGCTCTCTCATGTACGGGAGACCCTGCAACACGAAAACATAACTATAATCAGTACTCGATCATCAAAATCGCAAATGCAAACCGTTGCACATCGTATGCTAGCCCCGGAACCTCTCGCCAGGCCCTGATTGGGGACCATGGCGCCCTGTCAGGGACCATGGTGCCCTGAGGGGACCATGGCGCCCTGCAGGGACCATGGCGCCCCTGTTAGGGACCATGGCGCTCTGGGGGGACCAGGGCGCCCCTCAAGGACCATGGTGCCCTGGGTGGGCCCCGGTCAACCTTCAAGGCCCGCATACGATCACGGAAAAGTCAAACATGCGAAAAATCAAAGGTCAAATGTTCAGTCAACTCACCTCATCCAGTGGCTCGTCGTCGATCACGGCCTGGCGCAGGATCTCGATCCTCGTGGGACGCTCCGGTCGTCGTGAAGGCATGATGATGGCTATGTGGGCTCCGCTGCACTGAATAGTATCCTGAAATCAACAAAGTGACGAATACAAGTGTCACTTTCGAGGTATATACTCTCGTTTGTTTATTCTTACTTTTTGAAACCCTAATTCTCCTCTGTCATTCATTTTATCATAACTTGAGTTTGGGAGATGCGATTTTTGAACCGTTTGTTGCGTTGGAATCGTATTTTCCTTCCCCTACTCTCGGGATGTTCCAAAAAGTGCTCTGATGAAGCCTATTTAGTGAACCACCCTCATCAATACTCTCTTACACAATTTGTCGCAAGTAAACATGCTACCCTATTTCACCTCCCTAATAAGCAAGTCGAAACAGGGGGGGGCATATAGCTACTCACAGATTTCATCACTTTCCCTAGTAAGCATTAGGTGATTTTGTGATCTAACGTTTGTTTTGTAGGGTGCGGTTCCTAACTGTGTACTGCAGATACCGCTGGGGGCTTTGTCCGACAACTTATGGATATATCCTTTTTTCAAATGATGTTTACTTTTCTGTACTTTAGCTTGCATATGCACGTAGTACTCATATGACCGCTAAAGTGGGTGCTAAATGTAGCGTCGTAAATTGTATGCACTCGCTAGGGTGGTACAATTTCACACCTAGTTTAGCACCCGCCTTAGTGCATTTTGCATTCTGCATTGCATTTCTCCTTAAGCACTTAATTAATCAAATTAATTAGGTCTAAGGTTCCTATTTCATCATTCTCTACATCATAAAGTTGGGCCCTTTCACTAAAGCGCGCCCTTCGCATTTTATTCCTCCAATACATCACTTAATCAAAAACCCTAATTAAGTCCTATTCCGAACTTGGGGGCTTGGTTTTGGGGTCAAAACATCTCAAAATCACCTGTAACTTCGGGATTCTCTCTAAAATCATCATATCCGACGGCCCTGAAAATTTGGTGAAAAGTTGTCGGGACCATGGCGCCCGTGCACATGGTCCCGGACATTTTTCCTGAAATTTTAGGAGCGCAATCCAATCATAAAATAAAGCTTAACCTCAAGAAATTGGCGGGATATTCAATCTCTAGGTTGGCCAAAATACGAATTTACGACCTAGGGTTTCATACATAAGAACTCTCTTTCTTCATTTGGAAGGATGGGATTTTTGTTTCCAGGAACTTCATATGCAACGAAAGAGCAGATCTTTGAGGACTTCAACAACATTCAACATCATTCTATCAAGCATCTATCAAATTCATTCATCCACTTAGGGCTTGGAAGACATTGAAGAACAATAGGAGATTACCGACTGAAGATTGGCTTGTACTCCTCCCTTGAGGGTTGGGTATGATTTCGTATTGTTTTCATGTCTTTGCATAAGCTTTGGTACATCATTTATTCATGCTTTAGATCACATTGCATCTTGATTTAGAGCATTTACATTATCATTTACAAGCAATTAGGGTTTACTTTCTAGGTTGCTCTAGTTTGCTTTCTTGCATTTTGGACCTTGCACACACACTAGGTCTGCACACACAATACATTTTACAAAACAACTTGGCTATTCGTGGAGGTGGAAATCACCGAAGCGGGGGTTTGACTAAGGCAAAACCCTATATAGCCGCCCCTCCCCCTTTTCAGATATTATTGCAGGTTTCGAGATTCGGACGACGCCGCGGGATATAGATCTGGAGAGAGAAAGTTGGGACAGCACTTTGTGTGAAATTGCAGAGCAGAAGACAGGGATAGGGGCGTTGGGCGCCCTGCTCTTGCCAGGACAGGGGCGCTGGGTGCCCTGGTCCCTGGGACAGAGGCGCTGGGCACCTTGGTCCTCCGGACAGACAGTGTACAGACAATTTCCAGACAGTGTTTCAGAGTGCAGAACAGTGGTTTTCGGTGCAGTTTTCAGGACAGTGGTGCCCGCGCCCCCATCCCGAACATTTTCAGTCCGATTTTGACTCCGGGTACATATCTGCATTCTTATTTCATCCTTGTACTTACAGTTGTTCATTGTTTAATCTCAATTCTGCAATCTGGTTATTAGTTCACACTTGCATTTTGGGATTAGGGTTTGAACTTGCATTACTTGATTTTACAATTTCAACAAGGGAATAGAAATCCTAATAGATATCCCGTGGCTCTCTCTTTCACCAAAAGAAGTAGCCAATTGTGCGATATCTCTAGGCTCTTTCGTATTCTGTAATGTGTGTCAAAAGGTAGGATTAGGGCATGATTAACCTAGTCTCGCTTTTTCCCCCACACAAATCTTTTGAAAGATATGCTAAAGAGAAGGTTCACAATGAGTTTAATGCAAGAAGGCTCTGACTCTAATGAGGATGATTGTTGCTGACAGAGTTACACTAGATACTTGTGTTGTAGTGCCCCTCCCTGATTCATCTTGTCTTTGTGCATCAATAGACCATAATGATATAGATTAGACTACTTTATGATGATTTGATGGTATCTAACCATATTCTATCCCTAATTCATGATTACATTGGATATGATGATGATTTTTATAGTGCTTAATTGTCTTCTACTGCGTTTGTGATAAGGGATGATGCCATACCACTCATTCATGAGCATTATATGATGTTGCGATTTCCTTTCACTTGTCTTCCTATTATATGATGTGTGTGTGTGTGTGTGTGTGTGTGTGTGTGTGTGTGTGTGTGTATGTATGTATGTATGTTGTTGTCTATGTGTAGGCGATGATAGGTTTGTAGGTACCAGACATCGACTCCACCTGGCTTCACAGGTCTAAGTGTGTCTTATCCCAATGGAAAGTTGATTGGAGTTGACATAAAATCCCACCCTATACTCTGGGTTTAAGTTGATCACCCTTGTCAGTTTAGTGTCTTGGTGTGAGTTGTTGTCTAGCATCTAGTGATTCTTTGGATTATTCTTTGTTGTGTAGTGTTGTGCTCATTGATTGGTTTAATTATTTATTTATTAATTTATTTATTTATATAGTTTAATAATGTTAAATTAAACTAATGGATTAATATAGTTTATAATAAAAAATTAAATAATTAGTTGATAAAAATATTTATATATTAATGTTTGATTAATGAGGTTTGACTAGATTAATTATTATTTGAGCAATTATTATTTATTATTTATTTATTGGAGCTTTCATTTAATTATGACTTTATATTTTAATCATGGTTTATATTTCATTTATGGCTTTTAATTTATTTAATAGCCCTTGGTTTATTTTATTAGGCATGTTTATTATTATTTATTGGTTTAATATTATTTTGTATTATATTATTATATTCCCTTGCTACATGGGTAAATAAGATTTAATACATTTCTTACCTACCCTTTATTACTATTGGTCATTATGCTTTGGGGGAAATAAAATATATTATATGGTTGGTAGGTAGGTTTTATATTATTTTTTAATATTCTGATTGGCCAACATTGTGGTATATTCTGATTATTGGTTATTTGGACTATAAGGCTTATGTATGAGTTTATCTTGTAGTCGGGCTCATTTATTATATTTTTATATGTTGGCTTCCATGTTTCATTGGATGTTGTTGGATTGATTTGACACCTTGGTCACCAGCTCTTGTATTGATGTGAGCCCATGGTTATGTTATGATATTTTATGTTATGTTGTTACCCTAAGGTCTAGGTGCATGCTATGGGAGAGTGGGTTTCCAAGTGAGTGATTGGGATTGTACGGAGTAGATAGTCAGGTTAACCGGAGTCTAGATTGCTGGAATATCTAATTGGGAATTTGACTTTGTAATAAAATGATAACTTAATTAATAATTCTTGGGGTTTGGGTAGAATACTTCACCTTAATAAAATAAGAAATGGTTGGTGGCCCCTATGGCTTGCCTAGTGGTAGAGATCCAGGATAGGATTGAGAATGCCTTGGTAACCTAGGTAATCTAATCTCCCTTACTCCATAAAGGTTGAGATGGCTCTGCATGTGCATCTAGGATGGTCAGGACAAGTACCCAAGTATGACCAAGATAAGTACCCATGTATGGCTGAGACAGGTGCCCAGGTTCCCATTTGTCGCATGTGATGACATTATTTTCCCTACATGTAGGTCCTAGTGCCTTGAGTCAGGTTTTGATGAGTTTCCTCTCCAGGATTTATGATTGGAGATTGTATGCTTTGCATCCTTGTATTAGTATTGTGTTATCCTTTGGTTGTTAGCTGTCAGCCTATATCTATATTTTGAGGGATAGTGTGTCATCTCCTAGCATGAGGGGTGGTTCCTTATGGTTCCACATGGTCAGGTGGTTTGATGCTTTCTTACATTGAGATGTTCTTCATTGGATTCTTTGTGTGGGTGTGGATCTATTGTCTTCTTGGTTATGGATGCATACTTGTAGCAGATTGATGTATATTATTTAGATGGCATATGTATGTGTTAGATTCATAATGTAATTGTATTTTAGATTGAGAGTTATGCACCTTGAAGTAATTGGATATTGTGTAGTAGATGGTATAGTAGTGGACATATTGATGCATCATGTGTATCTTGTTATTGATTCATTAATAAAAATAAAATATAATTGGTTCTATGGATATGCATTTAGTGTTGTATGTATGTCTATTATGGTTTAAGAAGTGGATTAATAATATGGTAATTAGTATTGATTATGATGTGAGGAAAGAGTAAGTGATTGGGATTAGGAACATCTGGTATTGGTTCCTTAAAATGAACCTAATGGGGTTAATTGGTAGTTGCATGGTTGAAGATCATATTTATGATAGAAAGATTAGAAACGATCTTGCATATGTGTATGAAAAGAATAGTTGATAATAGAAGTAGCATGCAATGGATTAGTTGTAATTATGTTGTTGTTTCTTATGATTAGTAGTTTAAGTAATGACATTGAGATACCCTAAGGAAAGATAGATGTTATGTTGTGGTTTATTTCTGCTTGTGTATTGCATTTGGTGATTATGTTCATGATGGGTAATTGTATATCATGTTAATAGAGGTTAGATGCATATGAGTAGTTATTTAAAAAAATTATCTCTATTTGTTGTTAGTATGCTTTATATCTCTAGGTTATTTTGGCGGGCATTCAAGATGCACTATTCGAGGGAGGAAATATTTATAAATTGTGCTTAACACTGTCTAAGGTTACCTAGGATATTGAGAAAAAGGATAGAGTATGAGGATCAACTTTCCTAGATGTTTCAATCATTTGATCCCTTATTAGTTTCGATGAGCAGTCGCAAAGACCAAGTAATAGCTTAACTTTAGAAAATGAGAAGTTTTAATTAGGAAAAAGAGAAAATAATTAGCAGAGTCTGTGAACTTAGGAGCCACTTTACTCCCAAGTTGGATGTCATGCTTAGTTCTCTTCAAGATTCCCAAAGTGCCATGAGATCCAAAGAGCCGATAGATCTCAAGTCAGTAGAGGCACTTGCATACCTATTCAGTCAGCTTATAACAATTTTGGAATGCCTTAAGAAGGGCTAGGATAGCCACCTATATTCTTTGAAGAATTCTTATGCAAACATCTTCAAATTTTTGTGAGTATGAAAAGAGTGTGTGTACATAGGTAAATAGCATTTTTGGTTTTTGGGACCCTACCTTTGCCAATAATGTCAAAGGGGAAGTGTAGAAGAGTGAAACATGTTGATCTTAGGGGGAGTTTCTGATTATTGGAGTCTGGTTGAATAGATTCTTGTTGTAGTGTATATATTGGTTTTGGTCTGACACTTAGTCATTTTTCACTAAGTGTTGACATCAATGCCAAAGGGGGAGATTGTTGGCAAGAGAAACTGTATTATTGTTAAGATATTGTCATTGATGGCAACTGGACTCACATATCCAATCCACAGTTCATAATGCATTCATACCCAAAGATTGATTGAGGTCCGGTGAGAAGAACATGACATCTGACAAAGTGTAGAGTATTTTGGTTGGCAAATATTTTGTGTTAATTATTTTGTGTTGTGGATATCGAAGATGCATTGTGCACATGTAATATGCCTTATTCCAAGTTTGTGTGCTCTGGTGTTTAGTCTTGTGTAAATTGGAAGATCTGGTGGACATGTTTTCAGTTAGAATAGTGCTTATCAACAATACTATGTGAATATTCATTGTGGAACATGCACAGTAATTTTGGCAGGTGTTTGTCTGTTAGAGGATGTTAATCCAACATTTGGGAAGTGTGTGGACAATTTATTTTGGTTTTCATGATTCTTTTGGATCAGATTGAGCTGGCTTGGGTGACATGTTTCATTTGCATGTTATATGTTTTTGGGCCAACAAAAAATAGATGTAATTTGATGTTGCGGATATATATGAGCGATTGATATGATCATTTTTGATATCGATGGTTATGTGTGATATATGTATGGGCAATTGTATATAGTTTCATGTGCACAATTAAAGGATTTGTGGTCTGAATTACAACAAAATATCATAACAAAGCAATGTTGCAGAACAGAGTATTTTGTGCATAACTGGAACTATTCTTGGCATTTCTAGATGTTGTTTATCAGTTCAGACATTGCAATTATTATATGTAATAATTTGTAAGGTAGTGAGCCTTCCGGGGTTGTAGCCCTTATTATAATTTGAACACTGAGCTCTAGGCAGTGTGCCTGAATGCATGTGCATTCCCCTCATGTAACATTATTATACTTATAACAAGGTATATTAATATTGTGGGTCTCAATCCCACTGTGGTTTTTCCCTTAACCGGTCTTCCACATAAAAATCTTGGTGTTGTGGTGTTGTGGTTATTTGCTTTGTGTTTTTGCACTCTGCTTTTATTCATTTGCATTAAGTGGTTTAAAGGACAAATTAAGAATGTTAAGTATTATAGAACATTGATTCATCCCCCATCCTCAATGTGCCTTGATTCCAATAGTTTTCTAGAATGGAGACACCAAAACCACCCCCTGTGCACTGATCTGTAGGGCACATACGACATTCCTCAATATTTACCCTCCCCTTTCTACTTGTCAGTGGATATGTTGGTTGTCAAACCAACGTTTGCATAAATATTAGTTCATCTACGTAGACCAAGATTACCCACGTAGGCAGCAATCCTTGAGCACAAACATTGATCAAACAATCATCATCTACACCTCGACCACTTCTAAACCTCATTTATTACCATAATAAATGCTATTCTACTAAAAGGACAAAGTTAGGGACATGGTACATATCAGTGGGTTGTACTCTGATGGTCTTTGGTATCTTTATACCCTCTCGGCGTGGTGCTCATGAATGGGAATCCTTGGCATGGTGCTCCTTTTCTTTTCTCATTGTGGGCTCCATGAATAATATGGGTGACAATGACCCCTCCATGGGTCATGTGTGGCTTATATGGGCTTTTCTCTCACCCTCCTACCCTAGGTTCTCCACTCCTTGCCTTTTCTCCATATTTCTTCTAACTTTATCTTTTTCCTCATCTTTCTCATCTTTTCCTACTGTTTTCTCTTTTTTCAACAATTTTTCTGAATTTTGTTTGAATTTTTTGATTAAATTCTTGAGGAGGCATATACCTCACCTGTGTCTTCACGCTAGGGCATCTTTCTTCATCTTTTACCCACTACCAATTTTGTTATTGCGTAAAAGAGGGGGAAAATATAGATGTCTAAAATTAATTAAATTAATATTTAATTAATTTACCCTTTTTCACATAATTAATTAATTGTGTTGATCCCCTTCTTATTAGGATTAATTAAATCAAAATTAATTGATCTTATCACTATAGTCCTATAATTAAGTTATCAAAATTAATCATTTCCTATTCTTCTAAAGTCATTTAATCTCCATTATTTATTCTAAACCTCTATTAGTTAATTAATTTCAATTTACTAAGATAACCATTTCATTCCTACAAATCACCTTTTCTAATCTTGACATATATCCTAATTAATCCTATCCTAATCACACTAATCATTTCCTCCAATTTTATATTCCTCTACTCATTCTCTCTCCTAATGTTACATCCTCCTAATTTCCCCACTTGCATTCTAATCCTTCATTTAGCCACCTAATAACTCGCACATTCCTAATCACCTTGATTAGGAATGGGTCAACTCTTTGCCATAAATGGCTTTTCTTCTCTCACCCTACAAACCCTAAATGCACCAACTTTGCCTCTGTCAAGGAATGTTAGACTTGCACATTCCCATACCTCCTCTTCCCAAGGAATTTTTAATTCCTTTTCTCCATTTATTCCCCCCACACAATCTTCTATTTTGAAACATTTAATTACTTTGTCCTCCTCCAAGAAATTTAATATTCCTATTTCTCTTCCCAGTGTACTTGGGGAACTCTTCCCCATGCACTTTTGGGTTGTGGAGACAATAAATGCATTTATAGCATATCTCTTGTATCTCCCACCTTGTCCTCTTAATCCTCTCCCACCTTCTTTCAATCCTAGTCATCCATTGTGGCTCCCTCCAATCTATAAATTGGAGTCTCCTCTCCTCACAAATCATCCACATTTTATGCATTGTCTTGTTGTCCATTTGAGAATCAAAATCCTCCATCATACCATTGTAATTCCCAATTGTTGACCCATGCAATCCATCTCATCCAATTCATCTTTTGAAAATCCTTCTTATTGTGTAGTGGAGATAAATCGACATATCCCCCTTCAAAGAGAAAATCAAATCAAGTGGACCAAAGGGCACATTTCCACTTCATCAAGCTCAATCGGAGGAAGAGTAGAAGCTAAGTTATAATGGTTAAATTGTATGTTTGAATGCTTCTTTTATGTTTTTATGTGATTTATGCAATTAACCATTAATATATATATATATTATATATATATACATATATACATATATACATACATATATGCATATATACATACATATTTACATAAATACACACACACACACACACACCCCCCCCCCCCCCCCCAATAATAATTGTAGATTATTGTGGTGGGGAATAATAGGGCCGCCACCCTACCTTGAGTCAATCATTAGAGTCGCTCATATAATTGGTGAACTGACCCCCCATATAATTGTAGGCCAACGAATAGTAGGGGCCCATAGAATAGTAGGCCCTCCCCCACCTTGCATATTGAACAAAGGCTATTCTAGAGCTAGCATCAGTGGAAAAAAAGGAGTTTAAGTTTAAGTTTACCTAGCATCAGTGGAAAAAAAGGAGTTTAAGTTTAAGTTTACCTGGCATAACCAGAGGTCGTTTCAAAGACATAAGTAGAGGCACCTCCATTGGTTTAAAACCTAGTTGACTAAACAAAAACAACACCTATAACAAAGAGAGCAATGCAATGGCGGAGCAAGCATGAGCATCGATCCTGACACCCCTTCTTTAGAGAGTAACCCTCTAGCTCGTATTTGGATCCATAACCTGCAGAGGCACTACCATCAGCGGATCAAGATTGAGTACGACTGGCCGGGAACAAAGACGGGCTATTACTAAAAAATATGAAATAAGAAGACTTTAATATTTGTTGTGCTAGTATCGTAATTCATCACTCGGTATGTCCTCGCTAGTGGATCATTCACTTCTCCTCCTTGGTTCCATTGAACGATTAACACGATGAATAAGAAATCTCCTATTGAGAGGCACATAAACAAGCTTTTAACACCTAGTAAATGCCAAAACAGGGATTCCACCTAGAGGGAGAAGCTTAGACTAGAAGCAGCAAAGGCATCGGAGGTAGATGACCTTGTTTACTCATTAGTGGAGCCAATAGTTAAGGTGGCAACATAGCTAGTTTACTTTGTTGTTTACCAAGTAGTGACACTGGCATAGAAACTGGTCGGGAAGCTCAGACAGAAAGCAAGAAGAAAGGTCCATTTCAATTTTCCCACCTTGCTTAATAGTTTATTGCCCTTTTCTTTCCCTCCTTCATAGTGGCTCCGCCCCCTTCCCTACACATATCCTATTTCAGTTTCTCTTATCTAGTGATTGGCTTAGCCTCGTGTGATACTTCTAGACTGATATCGGTATTAAAAGGGCCTGTGACAGTGTTTTCGATCTTGGGGTATAGGTTGTTGGTATGGGACTGACTCATGTAGGTCTTGGAAGTGTGTCTGGTGTGTTAGTCCTTGGTGTAATTAGTTTGTAGGCTTCCTTCGTTTCAGGGTCCAATAAGGCTTTAGTATACACACACACACACATATATAAATATATATATATATATATATATATGTATATCTATATATGTATATGTATATGTGTATATATATATATATACACATATATATATATATATGTATATGTGTGTGTGTATGTATGTATATATACATATATATGTATATATATATGTATACACACACACAAATATATACATGCATATATATACATATATACATACATACACACACACACATATATGTATGTATATATATTAAATACAAAATATATAATATATATTAATATCAAATATTATATATAATTATATAAGAGATTATAATATATTATACATTATAAAATAAGAAATTAGTCATAAGAAATATATAGTTGAAATAACATGCTCAATAACATATATCCATTATTATTGGTTGACGAATATTCGTTAATATGGGATATTTGATACTAACGAATATCTGATATTACCGGATATCCATTTTTTGGACAAAAACCAACACCCTTGGGATTTTCTTTAGGATTGCTATGGGATTTTTTTTGGATATGCTAAACCTAAAAAGTTAATATGACAAACGTGTTTAGAAGTTTTCCTTCCTTTTCTAGACTTACCCATATGGTTGACGACTTTTTTTTACCCAAAATTGATGAAACAAAAACATATTTTTGAGGAAATTATCAACTTTCCAACAATATAAATTACGCCTTTTTTTGAATTTATTAAATCATTATTATTCATTTTTTACATACATTATTTCTAAAGTCTTGATTGATAGGTTGATTGAAAAACAAGTATAACTTTCAAAGGATTTAACATTTTTTGAATCCAAAATATGCACCACATTCTATGCCTTGTGTACTATAGGATTAATTTTTTGTTTTTGAAATTCATTAATTTTTTACCAAGTTATGGTGGTCAGACATACGATTTATAATATTTTAAAAACATTTCTAGTGAAAAATTCATAACTAGTTATTTTCTTAGCAAAAAATTATTAAAAATTATGTGTCATATTTGTGCATGAGTCCTCTACTTATATTTAAAATGGTATTAAAAAACATTATGTTTTGTTTGTACTTAGGTTAGTTAGACATACACCTACTTCTTATCTTTTTCCTAAAACTTTAGTACCATTACATTGAAATTTAAAATTTTCACCAAATAGATTCTTTTTTTATAGAAAATAACTAGGAGTTTAGAAACTACATTCAATTTTATACAAACTCTATTCTTACATATTTTTCAAATTATGTCCATAACCTATTCAAATTTTCATGTCAAGTTGCCTAAATTTGTTTTTTCGAAATTTCATCACCATTTAAGGTCCTAGTTTGGCCTACCATGATCTTGCACATTCCCTTGAGGATTGGATCAATCAAGTTCAATTTCCCTTCCTTAATGTGAGGCGATCCCATGGAAATTAGTGGCTTTATCCATTAAGGTGGTCAAGCCCTAATTTTCACCACCAAACATTTTGGTGAACCCATAGCTCATGCTTATTTTTTATTTTTTGTTCTTAGATCCAATTTTTAAATATTTAAATCAATTTACCTTTTATTCATTGCACTAAAATCACATCAATTTAAAGGTTAAATTGGCAAAACCCTATATTTTGTGTTAAAATTGATTTATGGGTTACATAATTTTCAAATTGTATGCTTAGATTTGATTTCTACTACATATCATTTTCAGATTTAGAAGCATCTTGTGTTCAAATTCATAGTTCGCATTGGTTAATCAATCATTTTAGAAAAAGAAATCATTGTTTAATCATACGTATAGCTTTCATTACCAAAAGATTTATGTTTTCAAACCTTTGCATTCAATATTTCCTTCTTTGTGCATGACTTTTGTTACCCTTACTCCTACATCCAATATTCCAGTGAGAAGAAATTATGGAATTAGGGATTCGATATGGAGCTGGAGTTAAATAACTTATTTCATGTGAGTGTTGGTACTTCCTCTAATCCGACACATGAAATACCTAATATTTCATATCCCCATTCACCTCACACTTCTCATGATGAAGATGACAACTCACCAACTAGGGGTACTAGTGCTCAATTGGAGAAGCTTGACATGGAATTTGACAACCTTCAACAATGGATGGGCCAAGAATACCCCAATAGTGAGGCAATCTCCTTGATTCAAGAGTTGAAGAGAATGGTTCAAAGACATTTCTCATCTTGTTGATACCAATATTATGGCTATCAAAAGTTTTGTTGAAACTCTTGGCTATTCTCATCCTACTAGTCAAGTTGAGCATTCCATTCCTATGACTAAAACCTTGCCTCATGTGCCTACATATGCAACTTCTATCATGACTATCTTTACAAAAAAAAAATCCTATACATGTTAGTCATGGGGTCAATCCGATTAATTCAAACTCTTACATACCTCCTTCAATGAGTCTTCCATTTGTTTCTCAACCATCTCCTATACCAATATATCATAATGTTCTCCCTCCTTATTATCAACCTCCAACTATCTACAATAATATTACTCCTTTATCAGAATCTAATATGTCCAATTACTTGCATCCATCAAAACCACTATCAATATCCTAGCTCAAAGTGTTTCATAATTGCAACAACAATTGTCTTCTTTAACCAAATTCAAATTCAATGTTTCCAATTATGATATAGAAAGCCCACTATCTGATGAGATTGTTCGTGTGGTTGCTCATAAGAATATGGATATCCCTCAATTAGAGTTATACAATGGAAAAGGCTACCCCTTGACTCATGTGAAGGCATTTCAAACTTTGTGTAGTGTCTTCTCTTATGACCAAACACTAATGGTAAAACTGTTTGCTCAAACCTTTAGAGATAAAGCTTTGCCATGACATTTTTCTTTGCCTCCTTATTCCATCACTTCTTTTCAGCAATTGGCTAGTGATTTCATTCAACCATTAAAAAACAACATTGGTCCTAAAATTACTTTGATTGATTTGATTCATTGTAATCAAGGAGTTAGAGAAAAAAGTGACTAATTTTATTGGTAGATATAAACATTTGAATTCACAAATTTCTTATCTTTTGCCTGATCATGATGTTCAAAGAATTTTCATTACTAATTTGCAAAAGGATATTAGAGATAAGGTTTTATTTTCTAAATTTACTTCTTTCACGTAATTGTGTGTAGTGCTTCATAACTATTAGCTTCAAGTGAGACGATTTGAATCATCTCCTTCAATAGCTTTGATTGATAAGAGTGAGAGTTCTCAACAATTGCTTCCAAAATTAAACAAACACAACAAAGGTTTCATCAAGATAATGATAAATCTTCCAACAATATCAAAACTCAAGTGGCAACCACAACATCAATTGTGGGCCCTTTATCTAAATACTTCAAAATTAATTAACTCCTCTTTCTGAGTCTTTGCATAGCATAATATTGAGGTTGATTAATTTTAATGTGTTGCAACTTCCTCCCATCAAGCCTATAGATACCTCTAGACCTCTACCACATTCCTTTGACCACAAAGCATTTTTCCAATACCATTTCCAAGTAGGACATGATACTAAAAAGTGTTATAAGTTGAAGTATAAGATTCAAGACTTTTATTGATAACAATGTTATATCTATAATTGGTGTGACTGATAAAGAGAACAATCTTTAGCACCTCCTAATCAAAACCTCCAAAATTTCACCAACCCTTCACCTTCTCACTCAACCAATGTCGTTGAGTCTATTTCACTTGCATTATTTCTTGATGAATTAGGTATAAAGTCGAATAATGTTGTGAAACTCATGGAAAAACCTAAAACTAAACCTGAATCATGCATCACCTTTGATCCTAGTGAAACTATTATCGCACCTAATTGACCATTATACATTATTGCAAAGATTAAAGACAAAATCTCATGAGGGGTTCTCATTGGTCCAATATGTATGGTGAATATTATTACTGAAGAACATTTTTTTACTCAAAAAATGCATCAAGTTGCATATGATAAATCTGATGTTTTTGATTAAGGAAAAATAGGTTTTAAGGGACCCGAAACCCACTTACATATCAAAAAGAAAAGCATTATAGAAGAAAGAAAGGATAGAATGAAGAAAGAAATGTAGCAAAAGATCAGCACAAAAGATAGCAGCCAAAGAAAATTACAGCAAAAGACCAGTGAGAAATTGGCACACCTAAAATAAAAATAGAACATCTAGGTGAAAATATTTATGGTCTCCTCAGCATCCCTGACAAGCATCATCATTGCATTTGCTACCTCTTTAAGGTCTTTTCTATCCTGCACCTATTGATTACCTTTAGTCTTCAACTCCAATTCTTTAGCATTTTGTCTAGTTCTGTGTCTAGAAGAATGCTGGAGAGAACTAGAACCCGACTCATCGTCAACAATCATAGTATCTTTGTTCTGCTTATCCTTCTCCTGGCAGGCAACCAACGCATTCATATTATGGGAAGTCACCTTCATCACAACCAAGCTATGGTCCATGATTTTCCTCAGAGCACTCTCAGTTTTTTGAACCCTGTTGTTTATCAGTTCATAATCCAACTCACCCTTTTCTTTGAGAGTCCTCACCACATCCTCTAGGTGCTTCACATCTCCCTTTATGATCTCACCCTTCGACCAGGCCATAATATCTTTTTCATCCTCTTCCTCACTATTATCCTTAGAGTTTTCCTCTTTTCCTTTATCATTAATATCCTTAACCACATTATCAATTTTGAGCTCCAGCTCTCTCTGTTTTTCTTGAATGTTGGTAATATTATCAACCACCCACTTCTGGAACTTAAACATTTCTAGAGAGATTTTTCTAGAAGCATTCAGAATAGTATCTGCATCCTCCATGTCTTGGGCATAATCCTTAGGCCCAGGGTTGCCCTCCTCCATATTATTCTGAACCTCATCACTGTTATCCGTATAATAGGGACTCCTTCTCCTCTGACTCATCAAAATCCTCTTTACCCTACCCATTATCCTTATCTCCTTTCTCACCCTCCACCTCCTTCTCTTGCTCATTCTTTGCCTCCTTCTCCACCTCCTTCTCCTACTCCTGCTCAGGATCAACCATCTCTTCAGCGTCTACTTCATCTTTCTTACTAACCCTTGATTTTTTTTTAGGGGGAGGATTGGTAGAATCCTCATCAGAATCAGAATTGTCATCATCCTCAAAGATATGGGCACTCTCCACAAAGGGATCATCCTTATTGGCCTTAACTTTATCCTTCAGATACTCATAAATTAATAGAATAAGACCTTGGTGGGCAATGGGGTAGGACTTGGGTTTCTTAGCATGGTCAACTAGACTGTCATTAAGGGAGGATGTCAGATAGAAGGACATGGATATCTTACAACCATGGTGAAAGTGATTAAGGATAACAAAGTGATAATTATAGACTTTCGAGAACCTACCATCAATAGTAAGATACTCCATTAACACTTTCAATATTTTCTGCCAAAATGAGTTTACCTGGTTAGGGAGATAATAGGAAATATTATCCTTTTTGGCAACGTGAGCCCTTTCTTCTTCGTTCTTGGGGAAATTTTTTATGGCTTCCACCGAGAACTTACAATCTCTATAAAACTTGATACCATCCTTCTACAAACCATTCACCTTGGCCACCAAATCTTCATCCACTCTCCAGGTCTGACCAAATAGAGTAACTCTATTATTTTTCCAATCCTTAGCAAAACCACGGGAAACAGACTTCTTGCTCCCATGCAATTTCTCCATATAATCAGTGAAGCCATTTTTATGTAGCCTTCTCTGAATTTTCCTTTCACCCTTCCAACTATCACAGCTGGTGGGCTCATTACGGTTGAGATTTCTGCCCATAATGTAGAATTAGTTCAAATCAAAACCCTTAGGGGAGCACAAACTAACCAGATGCTGAAGAATAGAGAAGCTGGAATCGAAAACCAAGGTAATTATCTTGTTTTTCAAGTATCCCTTTTTTACATGCAAATTAACCCAGTTCTTAATATGATAAGGCCTTTCACACCTATACTCATTAATGCGATGCTTGAGACAGGTCATCATCTGACAATCTGCCTCACTCCAAACTTTGTCATTGAAGTCTGAACCAAAAAGGGTAATGATGAGATTAATATGTACCGTTGATCCTATCATAAAATAATTTCTCTCGAACTTTGTTCTTACATGATGACTCTCCGATATAATTAGCATCTTTCGCTAAAATGACCCCCTCATTAGCTAAAAAATCGGCTACCCTATTATCTTCCCCAAAGGTATGGGTAATAACCACACTATCACAAGAATCTAACATTTTTTTTTGCCTTATCAATGATATTTTGGATATTCCAAGAAGGGGAGCTAATACCTTTAATAACTTGAATTATATTAAGCGAATCCCCCTCTAGCCAATTTTTTTAAAAATTGAAATCTTGAGCAAGTTGAAGACATTTTAACATTGCCAAAGCTTCTACAACATGTTTGTTTTGAATTCCAAAAGGAGAAGCAATCGCAGCAACACAAAAGCCATGAGAATTTTTGATAACACCTCCCCCACAAGCATTACCCGAATTTCCTTTAGCTGCACCATCAAAGTTCACCTTCACCGAATCATGAGGAGGGAACCTCCAAACCACATTATCTCTTCTACTCTTCAGATCAGACTTCCAAACCTTATTCAATATTTCCATTTTGTAAGAATCCTTTTATCATTATCATTCATATCAACATAACTACACTGCTTGTTGCTTTTGTGAATGGTGTTGATGTTTTCTTTAATAGCCCTACAAATATTTTCAAAGACCACCTGAGAAGAACACTTAGTCTCCCTAAAACTTCTATTGTTTCTCTCCTTCCAAATATGCCAACAAGTCATAGGAATAAGAAAGGACCAAAGGGTCTTGATGATGCGAATCTTGGTAGGGAAAATCCAATGCCGAAGGACTTCCTTAAAACTATTTTGCATAACCCAATCAACTTTCCATTGTGTCCATACTTTACCCCACATTTCTTAGGTATAAGAATAGTGAATGAACAAATGATCCACAGGCTCAACCTCTTTTTGACATAACTCACACCTATTAGGGATCATAAATCCTCTTCTGACCAGGTTATCAATAGTGAGAATCTTGTTATGAGTGGCAAGCCAGAAAAACATATTAACTTTAGGAATGAGGAATCTCTTCCAAACTTTAGTCCATATAGGGCTACAAGCCTGAGTTGGTATCTTTTTGTAAGCAGAAACAACAGTAAAAGTACCCCTAGGGTTACTCTTCCATAAGAAGACATCATCTAAGTCTTTGTTAATAGAAAAGGACAGCAAATCATGTTGGAGTGAAGAAAATCCAGCATAAACAACAAAAAGTCTAACCCATTTATTCTCCTCCCAATAATTACAGACCATAGAACCAAACCTCCTTTTACCATCTTCAATGATATGGCTGCAATCCTGGTTAAAAAGAGGCTCATCTTTGATCTAGACATCCTCCCAAAATATGATTTTGTTGCCTTTTCCAAGGACCCATCCAGCTCTAGCTTTACCAACTTTAATAGATTTTATCATACTATTCCAAATGAAAGATCCAATAGGGATATCTTCAGAATAGAGAAGGGAATGAATGGGCTGATTATGGATGTATTTGTCAAACCACACCCTACTCCAATCTCTCTTAATACCATAGGCCCTCCAAACCTGTTTGGCTAACAAAGCTTTATTGAAAGGTTTGAGGGATTTGATACCTAAACCCCCACTACTTTTAGGACTACAGACTTTATCCCAAGAAACCAAAGCAATCCTTTTCTTATCTTCCACACCAGACCAAGAAAATATTTTATGAATTCTTTCTAACCCTTCTGCAAATTTGACCGGTATACTAAACAAAATAAGAGCATAAACAAATAGATTCTGAAGGGTATCTTGAAGAAGCTAGAGCTTATCAGTCTGTGAAAAAATAGATTCTTTCCATCCAACCAATTTTTTGTTGAACTTATCAATCAAAGAATTCTAGAAAGAGTTTGGAGGAGCCAAACCAAGAGGGAGGCCCAAATAAGTAGAGGGGAGCAGCTCAACCTTACAGCCAATTATGTTAGCAATTCTCTACTGCCTCAACAAGGGAGTTTTGATGAAGTAAATAGTAGATTTCTCCCAGTTAACCTATTGGCCAATAGCAAGGGAATAAGAGATGAGAGCATTTTTGAAGGCAGAAGATTCACTCACAGAAGAGTATCCCAATAATAAAGTATCATCAACAAACTGTTGATGAGTGCAGAAGAAACTAGCTGAAGAGGGTTGCAATCCTTTGATGATCCTTTTCTCCTTCAACTTTTGAATCAATCTACTCAAACATTCCACAAAAATAGTGAAAAGAATGGGCGAGATAGGATCTCCTTGCCTGAGACCCCTTGAAGACTTAAAAAATCTAGAAGGAGATCCATTAACAAGAATAGAAAAATTCAGCATAGATATCAACTCTCTAGTGATTTTGATAACCTTCTCATCAAATCCAAAGGCTTCCATGATCCTAAAAAGAACCTGCCACTCAACCTTGTCATAGGCTTTTGCCAAATCCAACTTTATGAGGAATCCCTCTTTGTTTGCAGCATTAAGAGAATGGATATTCTCATGCATAAGAATTATAGAGTCCAAAATCTGCTTACCCAGGACAAATCCTTTTTGCTCCTCAAAGATAACAAGAGGAAGAACAACCAACAATCTAGAAGTCAAGACTTTTGAGATTATCTTGTAAAAATAATTGCATAGACTTATTGGCCTAAACTTACCCATAGAATTAGCTCTAGCCACCTTAGGAATTAGAGAAATGAAGGTAGAGTTTATTTCTTTAAGAATTCTTTGACAACATTGACCACATCAACCCCAACAATGTGCCAATATTCCTGAAAGAAAAACATGGGGAAGCCATCCGGGCCCAATGCCTTATCCCCTTGGAAGGAGAAAACATCTCTTTTAATTTCATCAATTGAGGGGATGGTAGATAAAATCCTATTCTGATTAGGTCCAATAATCTTAGGAATATTTTCAACCAGATCTTCCTGCTTAACAAGGTCAAGTTCCTTGCTACTCGTTAGAAGATTCGAGAAGAACCTTACAACTTCATCAGCTATATCATCATTTTTGACAAGAGTTTTATCATTAACAATCAATCTGGAAATTCTACTTGCCACTTTATGCTTCATTGATGTCATATGAAATAATTTAGTATTTCTATCACTAGCCTCTAACCAAATTGCCCTGGATCTTTGCCTCTAGTAAATTTCTTCTCTTGAAATAGTGTTGTGTAATTTGGCTAGAACCTCATCTTCTTTAGCCTTGGGGACATTCTTATAACCATGTTTCTGAATAGAATTTTGAATCTGTTCTAATTCCTCCTTGAGCTTCCTCTTAGATTCAAAAATATCCCCAAAAACCTTTTTATTCCAAACCTTAATGTTATCTTTGATGTTTCTTAACTTTTTTACAACTTTGAACATGGCAAAACCATCCACAGTTATATTCCACCATTTGGAAATGGAAGCTTCCATGGAAGGGTGTGAGATCCACATTTTTTCAAACCAAAATGGAAAACAATGTTTGCCCTTAATAGAATCAACAACAAAAGAAATAGGATAATGGTCTGATCCAATTCTATTAATAACAAATAGAGAGCATCTATACTTAAGGACCTAGTCAAGAGTAATAAGAGATCTATCAGGCCTTACTTGAATAAGTTCTCCTCCATCCCTTCAATTAGACCAAGTGTAGGAAGCTCCAGAAAGGTCAATGTCAATGAGGGAATTGGCATTGATAAAGTCCATAAGATCAATCTTGCTATCCAGTTGAGCTTGGGTCCCACCAAATTTTTCAATTTCCTATAGAGGAGTGTTGAAATCTCCCATCAAAAGCCAACAATCCTGGGCAAAAGTCCCTCTTTTCTGCTAGATTTTTTCCCAAAACTTGCTCCAAGCAGCTTTAGAGTTGGGGGCATAAATGTTGGTAACCACCCAGTCCTATCCTTCAGCAATGCATTTGACTCTCATAGAAATGATATTACCATCTTCATCAATAAGGTCTCCATCAATAGTTTTCTTATTCCAAAATATGGCAACCCCACCAGATGCTCCATTAGAACTACTACCACACACACCCCCAAGTTTAAAGAATTTTAATTTTTCAACTTTTTCCTTACTCATTTTAGTTTCCTAAACTAGGATAATGTACGACTTATGATCTTTGATAAAATTCTTGAGAACATCCTACTTATGGAGGCCATTTAGGCCTCTAATGTTCCAAGAGATTAACTTCATTTGGAAACCTAGGAGCATGATTCTTGAATGGTTTGCTTCCTTCCATCAGCTATATTTTGTTTTCTCTCCTGGTCCCTATGCCACTTCATAGTTTTACGCCCCTGTGGAGATTTGAAAAGTCCAATATCCACCTTAGATCTGGTTCTAGTTTTAACCCCATTAGTACACCTTGTTTTCTTGTTTTTCTTTTTTCCCACTTCTATTAACTCTTCATCTTCTTTATATACAAACTTCTTACTATTCCAAGGTTCTCCTTTTTGTTGAGATGAGGTGGGAAAATCAGTCCCAAAGTTCTGGAATAGAGAGTTCAGGTTAACCTAGGGTGATCTAAACTGGGTCTTTTCTTCAAAGATTACATCTGGAGCTTCATAATCCTTTGAACACACTTTATTACATTCCTCTTTTGTTTCTTTTGGAATCTCATATTGTGATTCATTTGTGTCTCCCATCTCACCGTCTTCAAGAATTTCTTCTATAATTACATTTTCTTCTTTTTGAATCTGTAAAGCTTCAAAGTCATTGCTTGTTTTAACTTCAAATACATTCTCTTCATCCTTTCTGATTTCCTTCTGAGGAATCTCCTTGGAAGGACTAGCTTTCCTTTCACCCCTTGTTATATCTTTTAAGTTACTAGGGAATCCAATTCCTCCTTCTGATCTACCCTCCTCATTTTTGTTCAGCTTCTCTTTCCAGATCTATTTAATATAATTATTGTTCTTCTGAGCATTATTTGGTTTACTAGGTCAAGCCTTTGTCCAATGTCCAACTTTCTTACATGAAAAGCATATGAAAGGGAGGGATTCAAACTCTATGAATTGTTCCCACTTACCTATCTTGGAATTTATTTTGATAGAGCTAGGAAGGTTTGTATTTTGTGAGATATTAACGCATATCCTCACATACACCAGTCTCTTTCACACCGCTGTCATAGAATCTATAGCCACAAGCTCCCCAAAGGATTTAGCAATGCCTGAAAACATATCCTCCAACCAAAATTCAAGTGGAAAACCATGGAGTTGCACCCAGACCGGAGCAGATTCAAAAAAGGAGTCATTGAGCTCCATTTTTGGAGACCATTTTCTTAAAGATAAAGAAGACTTCCCAAGCATCCAGGGTCCTTTGCTCAAAGCCATTTCCAAGTCTTCACCATAGGAGAAGGAAAAAACAAAAAAACCCCTTGACAGGGTTGAAACATCAACCTGTCCTTTCACCCTCCATTTTCTCTTCACAAAAGACCTAACAACTTCAATATTAGGTTCAGGTCCAACAAATTTCCCCACAAGAGAAAATGCCATAAGAGAAATACTTTGATCTATGACCATGTTCGGTACAAAAATAGCTAATCTGCCTACCTTTCTATCATAAATATCTTCCACAGAGGGAAAGGTAGATTTATGAGTAGGCTTGTTTGCAAAGAAACGGTTCTAGGATTTGACCACCTTGTCTCCAACCATCTTTTCCAGCTCCGCGTTCAAGATCTCATGACCCAACTTTGTAGAATCTTCAGTATTTTTAAAGTCAAGAGGAGGGTCCCAATGCCATGGGTCCCCATCCTTTCGACCATCCTCATCATCCCCCATAGATCCCAAAGAGACAAGTTGTCCTTGAGCTGTAGAGGTTGTAGAACCAGAGGAAAAACCAGCCACGCATTTCCCTCCATTCGCTCCCCAGTTAGAAAATAAATAAATAAATCTGATGTTATGATCAAGGTGTATGATAGTTTCTCTTCCACTACAATTGGTTTTGTTACTCTTCCCTTTGAGGTTGGTACTAAGTTCTTAGATGTTACCTTTTTTATTATTCCTACATTTGATCAATTTCATGTGAAGTTGGTACATCCTTGGCTCTCTTCCATGAAATTTGCTCCTTATACAATCCATAAGTGTGGAAATTTCACCCTTGATTACCCTTTTCCTAAAAGACCTAATCCTTTATATCCTCGAGATGATATTATTTTCCTATCTTATCAAAAATGGAAGAATGATATGATATTGGCCTTAAGTAAACTTAGAGACCCTTCACCCATGGATATTCCTCCTCCTCCTCATCATATAACTTGTCTTTGCCTTACTCCTATTCCTCCTATATATGTTGTGGTCCCACATCCCACATCTTATAAAGGAAAAAAACCAAAATCTAGTATCTCTCAACCCAATGAGGCTCCTTTTGTTACTCTCCCTAAAAGGGAAGAAAAGAATCCTATGTTGATTGATCCTCAACCTTTGCAAGTCTTGAGTAAAATTAAAAAAAATAATTGTGCAAGAGAATGCCAATGAAGATGTCATTCCAAGGCCCATGCACATGCTTCCCAAACCATTTTCTCCCCGAAGACACCAAATTTTGACTTAATCCCATTCGTCCAAACTTCACCTAACCTTAGGGAGGAAGTTTAACTCAAATCACCAAAGTTAAAGATACTTATAAAAAATGATGGTTCAATTTATTTTCTTGTTAGAGATCCTATTATGATAAATTTAGATGATGATATGGATGATGATAATACTATTGTTCATGCTAACAATAGTATTCCTAATGATTCTGATGATATCTATGAGCTTGTTGAGGTTTATCATGAATTATCCTCACACTTTTCAAAAGAATTAATCCTAGCTACTAATGGAAAATAAAGTGTCACATCATTAGAGCATGGTCCTTATTTAAAACTTCTAGTAGATCCATCTACCATGCTCATTGTTGTTCCTCCTACATCTTGTCCACCATCTCTAAATGATGTTAAGAAATCTTGGGAGGTAGATGATTTTCTTGATTAGCTTCATTTGTTCCATAGATTCTTATGTGTGTTTTCTTGTTCATAATGTGTTTCCCTCATGATGTGTTGTTTAATATGTTTTTATGCTATGTTAGGTTCTCTTTAGATGACCCTCGTTATTCTATTGGTGCAAGGTAATAAGGAGGTTGAATCTGTTGTACATGTGCTATTGTTCATAAATATGTATTTGTTTTATCTACTTAGAAATGATGCAAAGTGTTGAGATATCTTTTTGGTCTCTTCCATGTTAACTCAAAAAGACACTTTGTTTGTTCATCTTATGTGTTCTTCTTCCATTGTGTTTATAGTTCCACTACTTTTGGGGGATGAGGTCAATTCAATGCAATTATTCTTGATATACATGATTTATCAAAAGTGCATACTAACTCTAGCTAGTGGATCTATTATGTATTTTTTTCGTATGTGTTTTGTGACTAACCATTGCCCTTTGATTTGTTCTTTCTTGGGGCATCTCATTGCAACAATGTGCTTGTCTTTTGGATGAATGTATGATACCTTAAATATATTACTTTGGATAATGCACACACAATCACTTTAATGTGGGGGCATACACTCTACTCAATGTTACGCTTTGTGTACACACCACGAGACTTGGTTTGTACACTTTGTTCATATACCATGACATGAACTTGGTACATGTTGTTGTACCCATTTTGTAGTAAATTCAATTCAATTCAATGTTTAGATTACTTTCCAAATTGAGATTTTTTCTTTGTAATCTTTCAAAATTTCTAAACCTACATGACTCATAGTAAGAAAAAGCCTTACTAAGACAAGTACAATCATGCTCTTTCTATTCTCTTCATGCGTTTCTCCTTTTATCTCAATATTAGATGTATAAGATCTTAAGTCCCCAGGGGCTTGGTGTGTCTTGTCTCTCTGGTATCTTCATGAATTTTTTTCAATGAGACTTTGTACTTTGCCATTATTATGGACATAGATTTGTACTCCCGCAAAAGTCGGGGAATATAATATCATAAATTGTATCCCTATATAATTTTATCCTCTTCTATCCCTCACCTTGGTGTTCTGATCTCCATTGCTTAGTGTTTTATTTGAAGCTACCCATATCATCTTAGAATCTGCATTTTGAATTCCTCACCTTTCCTCTATCCCATATTGATTCATAATTGATAGGACTAAGACACTCTAGTCCTTCCAATCAAGACCCAAAATAGGACCTCACAATGGTCACTTGATCTTGGCATGAAAATTGTCTCCATATTCGATTTCTTTGAAAATTCAAATATTTAATGCATGATTATGTATATCACAAGGCCTACCCCCTTCATTTGGTAATTTAGGAGAACTAGAAGATAATAAGTGAGATACTAATTACAATTTAGAAAGATCAATTCAATTCTATATGAGAAAGCATTCAAGTATTCATCAAGCATTGAAGGAGAAGGTGAAGTCAAGATCAAGCATTCAAGTTTAAGCATGCATGATCAACATTCTGTGAATAAATTCTACACCTTTGCATGAGGATTCAAGAAAACCTCATCAAGGTACCAAGTTCAAGCATTTTTAGACTAGATCTATTCTTTCCTCAAAAAGAAAGCATTCCATTTTAGTTCTATTTCAATTCCATCTCTAAACTAGGGTTTGACCCAAGCCAAAATCCCATCAACCAAACCCATTTCCTTCTTATTGTATGTAGGGAATTGTCTCAGGAGTTGTAAGTGAGGAATCGGGTAGAGTAGATGACAACAAACAAACTCATATTTTGAAGACAAAAAAGTGGACCAGGGTGACCGACTCCCCTCAATCCCAAGAATTTTTTATGACCTTTCAATAATAGATTCTATGCATCATCTTGATCCAAAAAATATCCAATCTATCCACCCCCGATATTTGGAAGACTAGGTCAAACTGCTCCCCTTAGTCTTGATAATTTACCCTAAATCTTCCATCATATATTCTAATCCATTTTCCCTCCTTGAATCTAGGTTTATAGCCCTACATGATACCTAGAACATCGTGTTACTATTGTTTTATGTAAATTTCTCATTTTTTCCCCTAGATTTAGCACTGCAATTCAACCCTAATTACAATTCAATTTTGAATCTAACATGGGAAGAACTAAATTGATCTAAATTCAATCATTTTAGGATTGTATCAATCAAGTTCAATTCCCTTCCCTTAATGTGAGGTGATCCCATGGAAATTAGTGGCTTTATTCATTAAGGTGGTGAAGCCCTAATCTTCACCATCTCACAAGAAGTAAAGAGAGTGGGTGCGAGAGTTCAATGCAAAGAGAGAGAGAGAGAGAGAGAGAGGGGGGGGGGGGGGGCAAGTAGTGATCTAGAGGTGAGAATTTAAGAGTAGAGAAGGAAGGAAGGAGGACCTATAGAGGGATACCAAGGTTTAAAATGGAGAGGGGGAGAGAGGGAGAGTCCTAGGCTAGTGAGAGTTAGAACTTCTAGAGAGAGATAAAGGGAGAGAGACATACTAAGAGAGATAGAGAGGTAGAGATATAGATAGACTTATAGAGACATATTAAAAGAGAGAGAGAGAGGTATATATTTAGTTAGAGAGGGAGCTCAGGAGAGAAAAAGAGGTAGAGAGGGATAGAGAAGGTTTTGTAAGAGATAGAGAGATAGAGTTAGGTGGCTCAAGAGAGATAGAGATGAGAAAAAGAGTAGAGAGAAGGAGGAGAGAGAGAGAGAGAGAGAGAGAGAGAGAGAGAGAGAGAGAGAGAGAGAGAGAGAGAGAGAGAGAGAGAGAGAGAGAGAGAGAGAGAGAGAGAGAGAGATGTAGGGAGAGAGGGAGGGAGGGATACGTAGAGGTAAAGAGAATGGGTGAGAGAGAAAGAGGTGGAGAGAGTGAGAGATAGGTAGTAATCTCTAGATAGACGGATGGGAATTATTGCCAAAATGAGGAATGACTTAAACTAAATGACATCCTACTACATGAAATTAATGTGTATCTATTTAAGAATAAATATTGACCTAGATAAAATGACAATTTTGTTTTAATTTAAAATTTACATTTTTGGAATAATATTAAATAGAAAAAGAAAAGATGAATACATTGTTTTTGTCTTTAATATCTTTTCATTATTTATTCATGTAATATTTGGCCCTTTTCTACTGAAGTCTTTCATGAATTCTTATTTGTTATGTCCTTTTGTTTCCCATCTCCTTCTTTGTAAAATTTGACTTGACAATTCCTCTCTCAAAATCTTTTCCCTCCAAAGTCTACCTTGTAGAACAAAAATGTGAATTTATCTTGAGTTATTGATATAAAAAATAAAAATAAATTTTTTATTATATGCACTAAAAAATAAAAAATAGCTAGCTAGGACATTTATCATTAGTCATGTTGTCTATGTCAAGTCTGGGTCTTCATTCAAAGACACCTTCGAGTGAAGGTACCTTTGAACAACTTATAAAAATCCTAGGTAGTGAAACGTTTATGTCATGCCCCTTGGTTGTTGGGGAAATGGTGTCTCAACCTAGTATTTACATAAGGTTACTATTTATAGTAAGTTTTTCTTTTGAGCATGAATTGGTTCAAAATTGTTCTCAAAGCTTCGGACTGGCTAGATAAACATGCTAGTAAGTTTTTGTTGGAAGATCATAACTAGATTTGAAGATATTAAGTTTTTATTTTTGGAAGTTGAGATAAATATTTAAAATTTAATTTTGAGGAATTTCAAAGCTCCAAAACAGCCTAAAAAGTGGTTGTAACTGGTGTAGCAAGTTACATGGTGATAAAGCACATCGCAAGCTTTATATCACTTCAAACAATTCATCAATTGGACACTCAGTTCAAAAGTTATGGCCTCTGAAAGTTTGGTCTCCTAAAATATGAAATATAAAATGTTTCGGACATGCAAATGAGTTGTGAAAAGGAGGTATATGTGTTGTTGTATGTTTTGACACATCACGGGGCATCTAGGATTGGAGATAACTTTGGTTCCACTTTATTAAGTGATTTTAGCCCATCGTTTTGTAATGTTGTTTGATGATTTCATGTATTGTATCTCCTATATATGAGGTGAGTGAGATGGAGGTTGTGTGTAAGAGTCTTATAGCTATTGAGTTATCTTTGAATCTCTATTTGGTAGTAATCTTGTGAAAATATTTCTATGAAAGTATATTGTAATCTTTTATTGATTTTTGAATAATATATTCGACAATTTTTGGAGTGTGGGGTTTTTCTCCCGAAAGGGATTTTACCACATAAATCATTGTGTTATGGTATGCATTCTATTTTGTTAAGCTTTTGTAATTATTGTAATGATCTGTAAAAGTTTTTGCATTATCCTCTTCTCAAGGTTAGTGGAGGAATTTGTTATGTTACTTAACTTCCTTATAAGTGGTATCAGAGCCTGATCACCTTTGGTTTCTGTTGTGGGTTGTTGGGTTTTTTTAACTAATCCAGTTTTGAGTGGGAGCTTGTACTAAAGATACCTTTTGATCTTGTTGGAAGAATCTTTAGATGGAAATTTTGTCAGGGAGAATAGAGGTGGAGAAATTTTTTGGGAGTAATTTTGAGATGTGAAAGTGGAAGATGGAGGATCTACTAATAGATTGAGATTTGTGGGATGTTGTTGATGCGAATGTCTCAAGACCTTTAGATCCTACTGTGGTTGCTTGGTATGATGTTATGGACCATAAAGACAAGGTTATAATCAGATTGTTCTTGGAAGACTCTATTCTAATCAATGTCCATGGAGGGACCTCTACAAAGAAGCTATGGACTAATCTTGGTGAAATGTATCAGGCCAAATATTTATTGAATCAGATTTTCTTGAGTAAGAAATTGTATTCCTTGAGAATGGAAGAGGGTAGATGGAATACAAACTAGTTGGAAGCATTCAATATGTTGGTGGCTCAATTGGTATCTGTTGGTGTCAAGATGATAAAGAGGAGAAATGTCAGATCTTGCTTTGTTCTTTGCCTGATTCATGGGATTCCCTTGTTATGGCTATCGATAGTACTTATATTGTTTTGAATTCTAAAAATGTGGTGGGTGACTTGCTTGGTGAAGAGATGTGGAGGAAGGTATCCATCAATTTGAAGGAAACCCTAACTATTCATGAAATTCCTAAGGAAAATGACAAGAAGAATGAGAAGCATAATAAATCTAGGTCTACAGGGAGATCGAAATCTCTTGGAAAGTCCAAACTCATTTGTTGGAATTGTGATAAATCAAGACACATTTGTAAGGACTGCAAAGAAGAAAAGAAAAAGAAAAAGAAGTTTGGTTCAGATTTTGAGTGAGAAGGAAGATGGTGATGCATTCATTGCAACTTTGGCTACTCATGCAGGTAATAATGCATGGTTAATTGACTCGGATGCATCTTTTCATATGACTTCCAATAGAGATTGGTTTTTTAAACATGAAGAATTTAATGGAGGTGATATGTAGTACTTGGGTGATGATGTATATTTAGATATTGTTGGTCGTGGTAAAGTTAGAATCAAGTTTCCTGATGGTAGAATAAAAATGATTAGAGGTGTGCTGCATATCCCTAGACTAAAATAAAATTTATTATCTAAGTAAATTGATAGGTGCGGGTGTGCAGGTAGTCTTTTTTTATGCAAGATGTAAAATGGTTAAGGGTGCTATGGTGGTTTCTAGAGGTGTCAGATTCAACACTTTGTATAAGCTAGAAGCATGCACATTGTTGAGTGTAATAACACTTATGTAAAAAGTAAACATGTGGGTGAACCCACAATAGTGGGTTACACTTTTTTGGATGAAATAATTTCACTCCTTTGTCCAAAATTGATGTTTACCCATGTTCTATCGAAAGTAACTTTCGATCGAAAGTATTTTATGACAAACTTTCGATCAAATATAAGTTCTGATCGAAAGTGTTTTTTTGTTTTTTTATTAATATTTAAAGGGGTTCAATCGAACCCCGTTATTTAGGGGTTTTTTAAATAAAAAACCTAACTATCATTTTCGATAGTTAGTGACAATTTTTTTGTTGTGGAGCTTGACAACGATGCTGCCAAACCCCACTAGAAAACCTTCGAACTAGGTTGGGGGCTTTTTTTTTATGTAAATTTTTGTTCTCTATTAGATTTTAATGAAATTTTTAGGTGTATATACATACATACATATATATGGGTACATATATGTATATATGTATATATAGGTATACATGTGTATATATATATATATATGTATATCAGATATATGTGTATATATACATATATACACATGTATATAACATGTAGTTGTGTGTGTATATATTTATATATATACATGTATACACACACACATGTGTGTGTAGTTATGTGTGTGTGTATGTTCACATATATATATGTGTATGTATGTATGTATGTATGTATGCATGTATGTATGTATGTATGTGTACATGTGTATATATATATATGTATATGTACATGTGCATATATATATATATATATATATACACACACAGAGAGAGAGAGTATGTATATACATATATGTGCACGCACACAAACACACACACACACACACACACACACACACACACACACACACACATGTTAATGTTTTATGTTAGAAAAAAATGTATTTACATGTATGTTATATGTTTGATTTAAAATGTTATATGTTGATTAGAAAAATTTGAAATTATCTATTATTTTAAATCAAACATAAAATATTAATTTAGTCTCTTTAAACTAAATCAAATGAGACATAAAACATTAAGCTAAAATATATATTTATTTAAGAGACTTAAACTTTTTAAATTAACTAGAACCTTCAATAATTATTTTGTAATTATCAAAACATAAAATATAAAGAACTTACTAATGAAAGAAGTACCGATTAACCAGAAACATCTTTGTTAAAATGTGACCTCTTTAAATTTGTATATTCTTATCATATTTGTCTTAATTTACCACTTGAGACTTAAAGATCTCCTTAAAAACTTATGTTTTGATCCTTTTCCTTAAATTTCTCAACTCATAGGTCTTCCCTCTCTCTCTCTCTCTCTCCCCAAGTAAGACAGTTGCCTCTTTCTCTCTCTTTCTCCCTCCCCTTAAGACTTTATCTCTCTCTCCCCAAGTAAGACTCTCTTTCTCTCTCTATATCTAGGTCCCCTTAACTCTCTCTCTCTCTCTCTCTCTCTCTCTCTCTCTCTCTCTCTCTCTCTCTCTCTCTAAGTAGACTCTTTTAGATCTCTCTTTCTCCCTCCCCTCAAGGTGGACTCTCTCTAAACCTGTCTCTCTCTAGATCTCTCTTTGGACCTCCTCTTAAGACTCTCTCTATATATATCTCTCTCTTTGGACCTCCCCTTAAGACTCTCTCTATATATATCTCTCTTTGGACCTCCCCTTAAGACTCTCTCTCTCTATATATATACATCTCTCTCTTTGGACCTCCCCTTAAGACTCTCTCTCTCTCTCTATATATATCTCTCTTTGGACCTCCCCTTAAGACTCTCTCTCTCTCTCTCTCTCTCTCTCTCTCTCTCTCTCTCTCTCTCTCTCTCTCTCTCATTTGCATACATTTAATACTCATGTCACACATGTTTAAAATACACGATTGATGAATCTTTAAGTTTGATGCACACACATGTACATTTACATATTGATGCATGTATGCCATGTTCTCATGTACACTCGATTTTTTTTTTTTTTTTTTTTAAATTACTAGATAGATTATATCTAGAATAAAATTAAATTGTTCATTTTAATCCATACAAATGTAAATATTAGATCATATTAAATTAGTTGGAATACATATCCAGTAATTTTGTCTAAGGCAATGTTCATGTGAAATTAAATTATCCTTCTATTGTATCAAATCTATATATTATCATCACATTGATCATGGTAGATGATGCAATCCCCCCTCAGGAACTATTCTCACAAACAAACATTGAGATCGAAAGATTGAGAGAATCCAGAAATAAAAGTCTTGACAACCTTATGAAAATAAAGGATGGCATTCAGGGCACTAGTGCCTATTCTATTGATGCTAGATGAATTGTTTTTGCTAGGAAGCGGAAAGGTTTTTGTCATGGTTTGACCCTTACTGGAGTTCAAAGTTTATCACCTAAGGAAACTCTGAAAGAACATTGTTTCCCATTATACTTAGGGAAAAATGTGGTGAAGGGATATCAGGTCACCAGATGTGAGGATGAGGACATGGCTATTGTGATATACCCATGTTTCCTTGTTGTGCATGCTCTTATCCAAATAACGACCAAATTCAACTCTATTTTGCACAATAGTTGTATGTTGAGGTTCACTTGAATCAAAGGTGAACTACATTGATTTTCCACCACATCTAGGTCAGGGTTGTGGTAGGCTTGTTGATAGGGACCCTTATTGTTGAGTCGGTTGACATATTCTAGCACATAGGGTCGTTGTTGGTCAAAGGGCACCGGCTATTGCACCTTCGTTAGGTCCTAAGGTAGATGAGGTTGTTCATAGTACCCAGCTCCGGGAGGCCATTCATAGAGTTGGCGGAATTGCAGTTGCGACTACTTCGATATTCATTAATCAAGTCAGCCAATATTTGATGAGTCATCAATTCTCTAAATCTTCATATAGTGCAACATAACCTAGTAGTAGCTCAGATGATCCTTATGCTGCAGCGGGCATCCCTTCGCTCACTAACCTAGAGAGTCTGACAGGAGACATGGAACATTTTACTCTAATGAGTTTAGCTGAGGATCTTTTGGATGCATATGCATTTATTACATCTGAGCATCATATCCCTATAGCACACATCAGAGGTCATGTGGGATCCATCTTTCACGAGCCACATTTAGAGTCTCATGATCATTCTTATCAGCTAGGTAGCCCCGACATTAGCGCACATCTAGATCCACCTACAAACCATTATGTTAATGGCACAGAGGGAGAGGCATAGGGTAAGATCCTTTGGGGAGTGCAGCACATTGTACATCTGATATTAGATTGGAGGATGATGACTTCATCATGATGATGATAGGTTATATGGATTTGTTGACACATTCAGAGTCATTGTTGATGCCATCTCGGTTGCATAGTCCCCTATATTCATCATTATTGGGACATGTGATAGTCACTCATGATGTAGATGTACATTTGAGTCTAGATGAGACCGAGCAACATCTTGATATTTTATTGGACACGATTGTGGCTAGAGAGTCTAAGTACTATCTGATGCCACCTTCTACATAGGTAAATTTTATTTAAAACATCACGCTCATTAACTGCAAATTTCCAATTTATAATTTAAATAATTTTTAACTAAATTTAAATTTAATTTCATGTATATATATATATTGTAGATGGAGATGTCTCTTATTACTCCTTCCTTGAGGTTTGATCGTGTACATCGACGAGACTCACTTGATGATGCGACCACTATTGGACATGTGAGTTTTAAATTTTTACATGCACGTACATTAAATTTTAAATGATTATAATTTATGTATATAATGTATATCTTATTTAACATGTGTATATATAAATATTTATTTATTTACAAGGATCAGTTCATCTTTCGGAGCAGGATAGTCATTCAGAGGATCGCTCCACGAGGAGTTGTCATGATGACTAAGGTGTCAAGCCATCTAGCTAGACATTTGATGATCTATATTTTATACACATTGTTGACATTTTGTTTGATACCATATATATCTATACATTTGATGATAGATATAGACTTTATATGTATTTGACATGTGTTTTTTGATGTTACATACATTTGACATGATCTAGTTTATATATACATTTGACATGTGTGTTTGATGATCTAGATATATGCATTAAATGATTGTCTTCTTTATATGTTTGACATGTTGTTCAGGTGTTATATTCATGTACATTTGATGATCTTATTTATATACATTTGAAAGATGATCTAATTTGTATGTTTTACATGATCTAGTTTATATACATTTGACATGTTTTATGATCTAGATATATGCATTAAATCATGATATGCTTTATATATTTAACACATGTTTTTCATGTACATTATATACATGTACATTTGATGATCTAATTTATATATGTTTGACATATTTTGATAAACTATATACATTCAAGATGATATAATTCATATGTTTCATGTTAAAACTATATACAAATTGAAAGATGATAAATTGAATATGTAGTTTATACATATATACATGTGTATGTGTACATGCATGCATTTATAATTTATATCTTCTAACCACGTGACCTCTATACATTTTTATATATTTACATAGATTATATAATGTTATATGTTCTAGATCAAATGATGATTAAATTTCATAAAACTTTAGTTTTAACAATATGATTATAGAAATTTAAATCATCCCCTTAAAAGCCATTTAAAAATCATGTCTAGGAAATGACATTCCCAAGATTATATAAAAAAATGAAATTTGATTCAATGAACATCATCTTAAATTAAATTTCACATAACGAAAATAAATCATAAAACTTCATTTTTAACAAGATAGTACATGCATAAGAATTTAAATCATCACCTTAAGCCATATCCTAGTAATTACATGTCCTAGATATACACTTGATGAAGTTAAATGAAATCTAATTCAATCATAAACATATTAAATTAAATTTCACACAATAAAAATAAATCATCCCCTTAAGCCATATCCTAGAAATTACATCCTCTTGAGACATCTAAAAATCATTTATCTAGTTAATGACATCCCCTTACTCAAGACTTAAACCATTTAAAGTTAAAAAAAGAAAATTTCATAAAACCTTAAACAATATCATGTGCATACATGTACTGAATAAGAGTTTAAGTTAGACCTTGAAGAATCATGTCCTAACTACATATCCACTTAAGACATAAATATAAATGTCACATCAATTGTTTAGTATGTATTCTCTCTCTCTAGGCTACATCGATTGGTTCAGCTTGCTCTTGGATAACTTGTAATATTCTCTCATGATCATCAGTATCTAGTCTCCAATTACGAATGCCATGACCTATGATTGGATCAAGATATAGGGAGCTAGCAATTACAAGGTGGCTATATTGATAGACCTTGTTGTCACGTTGATAATAAATAAAGTGAATCCCATGTTTAACTAATTTGATTTTCTTTAAATATGTTCCTTGCACAACAACTGAACCTGTACACGAGAAAGAACATATCAAAAATTTAGATTTCAAACAATGTATTAGATAGCTAGAGATCAATGTGAATGCAAGATACAACTCTAAGATATCAATAAATAGATGTCAATATAAAATTTAAAGTGCATTGAACTTGTGGGAAAAAACATTCCATCTCTTATTTCTTGTTTTGTTAACTTCTTCCTCTCGTCTGTGCAACATAATAAATAGTAACTAACACCTTCTACATTTCTAGGTTATGCTATGACTGCAAAAACATGTCTTTCAATAAATTTATTGGTCCAATTTGTATATGTACATATAAATTAAATCAATAAATTTAACTATTAAATATATTGAATCATGAACTTAAATTAAAAAATATTTATAAATTATATATACACGTACCAATTTTGGTCAATCCTTAAATATGATCATAATTGATAGAAATCAATGGAATGTCATCGAAGTTTTTATCCTCATCTCCATCATTTTTATTAGTAACTTCCAAAGGCACCAATTTCCATGCATTGACATATCCACGTTCTTGGTTGATGCATTCATTAGAGTGTCCAAAGATGCAGTTGAAACAAAAGCATGAGTAATTCCTTGTGTATAATGACCACATGTGACTATCTATACTCATGACAGAATGTAAGGATCTTGTTGTATCTACCGTCTTGCATCCATGCATTGATCTTCTATCCACATCTTGAAAATAGAAAAAAATAATTTGCACATAAATATTCAACTCGGTTATATATATTACTTGTAAATTTAAAAATTTAATAATAGTTAAATGAAAACTTCAAATAAAATCAAATTTTGAAATATTTTAAGTTTACTTGGTATCTCCCAGAACACTCTCTATTGTACGTCTCAATCGGATCCTGAGGATATACTAGCCTCATTTGTTGTAAAGTGCATCTTGCACCATTCAAGAAAAGCATATGCATCTTTTATTTCAAATCCCTGATAATTCATTTGATACTTTCTTAAAGCACATTTTATGCAAGCTCCTGCAACATCATGCTCACCCTTTCCATGTCCACTCTCGAAGAAACTCCAAATATGTGGTATCTTTTGGTTTCAATGATATCTACATAGTGCATAAAATTCCCTTGATGATTTTAATTATGTCGCAGATCCATCTAGCCAAACAAAATGCTTCTCAATTTCTATGCCCTTGTTCTCCAAATATCAAAAAAACTTCTTAAAACAATGTTCAATAAAATGTGTCATGCTCTTTATCATCACTAACATAAAAGTTATATTATTTCTTGATGACCCATGCTTCAAATGTACTTTCAACACCATCCACATCTAATTGTTCATGTCGATAACACACCTAGACCATAATAACGATCTGCTCTGAAAAGTAGTATTCTGATTGAATTTGTTTTTTATGAACAAAAGAGTAATTTTCTGAAAAGTCGACAACTGATAAAATTGTTTTAGGTGGGAAAGTGTCTCTCAATGTTTGGAATTTTTGTGCTTTCAATTTAGCAAAAAAAGCCTAACGTATATAGGGTGGAATCAATTTGTGAAAATTTTCCATAAAGGTTCCAACAGGTATCTCGTCTTCAACATATTTTAACCTTGTGGATTCTTTCCCAAATTTTGTTTTAGAATTTATGTACTTGTAAATTTTAAATTTTACCATCCTTGTCATGTCGGTATCTTCATTTCTGAAAGGAAATTTAGTCAAATTACCACAAGTTTTGCATTTTCCATTTATGCAATATATTTGACTTGTTGCATTATCATCTGATTTGTCACATAAAATTGATGATATGAACTGACTTGTCCATTTAGGAGGAGCATTTTGAAAACCAACACTTTCTTCTATCATCTTTCAAAACACTTGATAGTAGAGATCAAATTCAATATGATAACGACAACAACAAGTTTCCAAAGATTTGTTTATCTTCACATAATATGGCTTTAATTTTTCAAACATTGTTTGTCCAATCTTTATGGTTCGATTTGAATTACAAAATGAAAGACACAATTCATGTTGCGTGTTGTCCAACCAATGTTTTGGGATAGTCATAATATGGTGAGTATTTTGGCCAATCCAGGGTCAAACACTTGATTAGGGTCTGCACTAACCTCTCAAACCTCTTCAAGCCTTCAAACAACCTCTAGGAGCCCAATTTTCACTTCAACACCTTCAAAACACCAACAATACACTGTTGTCCACAGTCTGAGACACAAAATCAGACTTTGTGTCCTTCAACAACATGTGGAAAATGCTTCATGGATCCCTGCAAGACATAGGAAATATAAAGCATATATTTACAAATATTTTCCACCCATTTGAGTGGTTTTACATTGAATAGAAATAAATTTGTACATTTGTTATGCTTCCTTCCAGCCCTAGGTAGGGTTTGGACAGTTTTTACTAAAATGGCTATAACTTTGTCAAATCACAATGAAACCAATTGAAACAAAAACTGAAATGAAGTATGTTCATCCCTTAAACATATCCAATATAATACCAAGGTTTATGAGCTATTTTTCACAATGAAAAATGAATAATATCAAATTGTCACGTTGAAGAAAAACTTAGAAAATGTAGGGAACAATGAAAACTTTATTGATTTTTGTTTGTTTTTTACTGCAATATGCATCCAACCTATGTATGGTTTGAAAATAAACTTATTTAAAGGATATAAAATCCTCTCTAATAGTTATAACTTATTTTTAAACTTGTCTCAACAACTAATGCCTAATTACCTATAGAATGCACAAAAGTTGCTTATGACAATGTTGACAATATTGACAATTTTGCTCCAAATTGCACCTAGACTTAATCCATGAATCCCATGACTCAATATTGACCCAAATAGGTAAAAATAGTCCACAAAGACTCTTACGTACCATAAAACAACAATTTTGACCCATTGAGACCTATTTCCCAAAAAATGACAACTTTTGACAATTTGACAAATTTTTAGCAATGTTGACAACATGACCCTACTAGGACTTAATCTAACATTAAATGGTCTTAATGGCCTTATTACATCACATTTGGCCTTAAAAGACCTTATTTATCACTTTCACTCTTTAAAACACAAAAATCTTATAATTGGCCTCATGTACGCTTGATAGCAACTTAGGTGCTCCTGCACCATATCTCTACTATTTGATGAAGGACGAGTATGATCATTCCAAAATGTAGTAACCAAGTTCCTAAATCCATCTTAAATCATGTCAGAATGAGGAGCTCTACACATTATTTCACAATTTCCTTCCAATGTACTATCATCCAAATTCAATCTCCTTTTCACATAATGTGATATTGTCTTCCTACTATATCCAATCTCAGATGAAAGTGAGGAGATTTGTCATTTTTGGGACATGTTTTTATTTGCAATAGATGTCAATATCACTCTTCTTGAAATGGCCTTATCCATAGATCTATACTATTTACCAATTGAACCCAAACCAACCTTAACATTTTCAACAATATCTTTTTGTAGGTTGGAAAATTACCACTTTTTCAATGTTTTATCTACACCCAGCAATTTTAATGGATCTTTTAAATCATTATTAATAAGTTAAATTTATAATAGTTGGGCCTTCTCAAGTGCATCAATATTCTCAAACTCAACAATTAATTTTTTTTGACTTTTTATTTAGTGTCCTATTAGTATGTGTAGGTTGCTCAACATAATATCTCAATTTCTCCACATCCATTTCAATTAAATGATCTAAGTTTCCGTAATGATTTTTTCTCTTTACACATTGAGCTAGATCCATATTCCCATTCATACCAGTAGATGGAAGCAATATTGACGGTCCTTCTCCAACTTCCATTGCTTGAAATTGGGCTGCCCCTTGTCCAACATTTGCTTGAGCTTCTTCATGTTGGGCACAAGCTACACACACAAAAAAAAAATTTAATATAGATATAGCATAAATTTAATTATAATGACTAAAGGGGAAAGATGGAGAGAGAGAGATCGAGAAGTAAAGATGTGCATACTTGTTTGAGCTTGGGTTGACCCTTCTCCAACATCTAGAGCTTGACCTTATTTTTGACCTATAAAGCTCGAGTATGAGAAAGAGACATAGAGACTAAACATATCTAATCGCCTAAGAAAAGTAAAAGGATCTAGAGAGAGAGAAAGATCATAAATTTTTTTATGATCTTTCTATGTTCAAACTAAAAAGAGAGCTCTATAGAGAAAGAAGAAAGATGTGCATACTTGTTTGAGCTTCGGCTGACCATTCTCCAACTTCTATAGCATGAGCTACTGGATCTTGTGCTTCACCTATAAAGAGAGTATGTATGTGTGTGTGTGTGTGTGAAAGAGAGAGAGAGAGAGAGAGAGAACATAATTAATCACCTTTACAAAATCTTACTAAAAGGATATATAGAGAGAGATCCTAAAAATCTTTAAAATTGTCTAAATAAGAAGAGTGAAAGGGGAGAGAGAGAGAGAGAGAGAGAGAGAGATTTAATCACCTAAGAAGACTTTCCCTAAGAGTTCATATGATGTCCTTAGGGTTGATATGATGTCCTAAGGGGTCATATGGGGTCCTAAGGGGCCACACATGTGTTACAACACCATATGACCCCTTAGGACACCATATGACCCATTAGGACATCATATGGTCCTAAAGGTTCATATGATGTCATAAGGGGTTATATGGGGTCCTAAGGGGCCACACATGTGTTACAACACCATATGACCCCTTAAGACACCATATGAGCCATTAGGACCACATGATGTCCTAATGGGTCATATGGTATCCTAAGGGATCATATGGTATTGTTAAGGGTCATATGGGGTCCTAAAGAGCCACACATGTACATTACAAACACCATATAACCCACTACGACACAATATGACCCATTAGGACATCATATGGTCCTAAGGGTTCATATGATGTCATATTATGTTCTAAGGGTTGATATGGTGTCCTAAGGGGTCATATGGTTTCCCAAGGCGCCACACGTGTGTTAGAATAGGTCATATGACCCCTTAGGACATCATATGACCCATTAGGACATCATATGGTACTAAGGGTTCATATGATGTCCTAAGGGTTTATATGATGTCCTAAGGAGCCACACATGTGTTAGAACACCATATGACCTATTATGACATCATATGACCCCTTAGGACACCATATGACCCATTAGGACATAATGTGGTCCAAATGGGTCATATGATATCCTAAGGGTTAATATAATATTCTAAGGGTTCATATGATGTCCTAAGGGTTCATATGATGTCATATAATGTCCTAAGGGTTGATATGATGTCCTGAAGGGTCATATGGAGTCCTAAGGGCCACACATGCATTATAACACCATATGACCCCTTAAGACACTATATGACCCATTAGGACATCATATGGTCCTAAGGGTTAATATGATGTCCTAAGGGTTGACATGATGTCCCAAGGGGTCATATGCGGTCCTAAGGGGTTACACATGTGTTACAACACCATATGACCCCTTAGGAAACCATATGACCCATTAGGACCACATGATGTCCTAATGGGTCATATGGTATTGTTAGGGTCATATGGGATTCTAAAGAGCCACACATGTACATTACAACACCATTTGACTCACTATTTAATGTCCCCTTATTCTATAATTTATGAATAAAGAGACAATTTACTCTAATATAATTGCAAGAGACTTCTTTTTGCAAAAATTCAATTGCAAGGGACTGATTTCCCATCAAGGCTAAAAAATACTTAGAATGAAGAGGATTGATGTTACTTAACAACAATTATCCCATTATTACCACTTATTATGGCAATATGATATATTACTTGAACTTTAACCAATATATGTTAGTCAAGAATGATAGGATGCAATAAATATCTTGGATATTCAGATCGGTAATAAGGTAGAGAAATCTTTTCTATCTTTAATATGGATTGTGTGGATTATACAATGATGATATTTTGCTAAGCTCAGATATGCGCCTCTGCTATTCCTGTAATAGTTGCTCCTGATATGGTAGTATTAGAATGTTGTAAGTCTCCTTTCTATTTCTTATAGCGATAAAGCCAAGTGGTTGTTTCTGATTTAAAACCTAGAAGCATGCGATGGACTTTTCAATGCTGCTTATATTTGTTTCAGATATGACAATGTGAATTCACTAACATCTGGGATCTGTCGACTTACATCAATATTGATGTGGCTGTTTTGTCTTTAGAAATGTGCACGATGATGGTGTTATTCTTGGTTACTATCTACTATCTATAAGTAGATGCAACCGAATCTATGCCTAAGGTGAATGATCAACTGAGCGATCCAATAAGGACTAACAAAAAAATAAGAAACCATCCCTGCCCCCTAGATTGATGTTCAAAACTCCTTTTATATCATCATCTTCCTAACGTTCATGTCTTTTGGAATAGCCATTCCTTGAAGAGTCATGTCTTGTCGTTAAATTATCCGCATTTGTTAACGTAGGAAGCTATCTTAATAATTAATGATATCGCATCATCTTCATTATACCAATGTTACACATTTCTTTAATAATTGGAAATATTTACTTAAGCTTTCATTCCCTATAATATTTGGTGTGAATGTTTTATTTCCATCGGTGGCAATCTTTAGTAGCTTCATTATAATCACCATACAGATTGTTGATCAAAATGTTTGTCCTTCATTATTACCGCTATTGTGATTTCTGACTCGGTTGAATTGATCATAACCATGGCCGATGCTTCCCTAAGTCTCTCCTCTATCATCGTCGCCTAATCAGAGCCGTTGGCTTGTAATGGATACATTGTAACCAATAACATTAATTGATGTTTGATACGAGTTTGTATGATGCCTAACATAATTCGTTGTCGTCTAAATACTCCACCGGTGATATTATAGATGATTGTCGTCACCTCTTCATGACCCATAACCAATATATTATTGCTATTACTTGTTTATCGATTTGTAATGGTAACACCTATCGATATCATAATTTCTTAATGGTTGTTTGAAATGGCATAGCCAATCCTTTTGTAAAAGGTCTCCATTCATCTTTGACATAATCGCTATTCTTCAATTGATATTAGGGGAGTCATTAACTGTAGCTTGTATATGTTACAATATCCTTAGATATGATAGCCTTCACAATGCTTGCATTCCTCTTTTTCTTGTCAACTCTAATGTAGCCGAGTGTAATGTTCTTTCCACATCCATTCACAAATTTGCCCCAATTCAATTTCTCTTAATTAGTCGATGCCTCCTTGTATGTAATTTTTTAGTATCTGATCAATATAGAATTGTTTTTCAATCACTGGTCACTCAATAGACTCTTTCTTTACATATGATTATTGCAATTTTGTCTCTTTAGAGACTTCACAAGATTGTGGTGTTAGGTTGTCATGCTACAGAGTGTGGGGACATTACACACTTGGTCACCATATGATGTCCTAAGGGATCATATGATTTTGTAAGGGTTCATATGATGTCCTAAGGGTTCACATGATGTCCTAAGGGTTCATATGGTGTCACATGATGTCCTAAGGGTTGACATGATGTTCTACAGGGTCATATGGTGTCCTAAGGGGCCACACATATGTTAGAACACCATATGACCCCTTAGGACACCAAATGACCCATGAGAACATCATATGGTCCTAAGGGTTGATATGATGTCCTAAGGAGTCATATGATGTCCTAAGCATTGATGTGGGGTCCTAAGGGGCCACACATGTGTTACAACACCATATGACCCCTTAGGACACCATATGACCCATTAGGACCACATGATATCCTAATGGGTCATATGGTGTCCTAAGGGGTCATATGATATTGTTAGGGGTCATATAGGGTCCTAAAGAGCCACACATGTACATTACAACACCATATGACACATTAGGACACCATATGACCCATTAAGACATCAAATGGTCCTAAGGCTGCATATGATGTTCTAAGGGTTCATATGATGTCATATGATGCCCTAAGGGTTGATATGGTGTCCTAAGGGGTCATATAGGATTCTAAGTGACCACATGTGTTATAACACTATATGACCCCTAATGACACCATATGACCCGTTAGGACCACATGATGTCCTAATGGGTCATATGGTGTCCTAAGGGGTCATATGGTATTGCTAGGGGTCATATGGGGTCCTAAAGAGCCACACATGTACATTACAACACCATATGACCCACTAGGACACCATATGACCCATTAAGACATCATATGGTCCTAACAATTCATATGATGTCATATGATGTCCTAAAGGTTAATATGGTGTCCTAAGGGGTCATATGGTGTCCTAAAGGGCCACACATGCGTTAGAACACCATATGACCCCTTAGGAGACCATATGATCCATTAGGACATCATATGGTCCTAAAGGTTCATATGATGTCCTAAGGGTTGATATGATGTCCTAAGGGGCCACACACATGTTAGAATGCGATATGACCCATTAGGACATCATATGACCCCTTATGACACCATATGACCCATTAGGACATAATGTGGTCCAAATGGGTCATATGATGTCCTAAGGGTTCATATGATGTCATATGATGTCGTAAGGGTTGTTATGATATCCTAAGGGTTGATATGATGTCCTAAAGGGTCATATGGGGTCCTAAGGGGCCACACATGTGTTAGAACACCATATGACCCATTAGGACACCATATGACTCATTAGGACATCATATGATCCTAAGGGTGAATATAATGTCCTAAGGGTTGATATGATGTCCTAAGGGGTCATATGGAGTCCTAAGGGTCCACACATGTGTTACAACACCATATGACCCATTAGAACCACATGATTTCCTAATGAGTCATATCATGTCCTAAGGGGTCATATGGTATTGTTAGGGGTCATATGGGGTCCTAAAGAGCCACACATGTACATTAAAACACCATATGACCCACTAGGACAACAAATGATGTCCTAAGGGTTCAAATGATATCCTAAGGTTCAATATGATGTCCTAAGGGTTGATATGGGGTCCTAAGGGGCCACATGTGTTACAACACCATATGACCCATTAGGACATCATATGGTCCTAAGGGTTCATATGATGTCCTAAGGGTTCATATGGGGTTCTAAGGGGCTACACATGTTTTGCAATACCATATGACCCCTTAGGACACCATATGACCCATTAGGACCACATGATGTCATAATGGGTCATATGATATTGTTAGGGGTCATATGGGATCCTAAAGAGAGACATGTGTACATTACAACACCATATGATCCACTAGGACACCATATGATGTTCTAAGGGTTCATATGATGTCTTAAGGGTTCATGTGATGTCCTAAAGGTTCATATGATGTCCTAAGGGTTTATATGATGTCCTAAAGGGTCATGTGGGGTCCTAAGGGGCCACATATGTGTTAGAACACCATATGAGCCCTTAGGACACATATGACCCATTAGGACATCATATGGTCTTAAAGGTTCATATGATGTCCTAAGGGTTGATATGATGTCCTAAGGCTTTATATGATATCCTAAAGGGTCATATGGGGTCCTAAGGGGGCACACATATATTAGAACACCATATGACCCATTAGGACACCATATGACCCATTAGGACATCATATGATGTCTTAAGGGTTCATATTATGTCCTAAGGCTTCATATGATGTCATATGATGTCCTAAGAGTTGATATGATCTCCTAAATAGTCATATCAGATCCTAATAGGCCACACATGTGTTAAAACACCATATGACCCCTTAGGACAACATATGACCCATTAGGACATCATATGGTCCTAAGGATTCATATGATGTCCTAAGGGTTGATATGATGTCCTAAGGTGTGATATGGGATCCTAAGGGGCCACACATGTGTTGCGACGCCATATGACCCATTAGGACACCATATGATCCATTGGGACATATGGTCCTAAGGTTTCATATGATGTCCTAAGGGTTGATATGATGTCCCAAGGGGTCATATGAGATCCTAAGGGACCACACATGTGTTAGAAAACCATATGACCCATTACGACACCATATGACCCATTAGGACATCATATGGTCTTAAGGGTTCATATGATGTCCTAAGGGTTGATATTATGTCCTAAGGGGTCATATGGGGTCCTAAGAGGAGAGAGAGAGAGAGAGAGAGAGAGAGAGAGAGAGAGAGAGAGAGAGAGAGAGAGAGAGATTAATCACCATCTATTTCTATTATATTTTATTATTCATTAATATAAGTGGGTTTGTGAAAGATAAATTGTAGAGATGCATACCTTTTTTCTTCCTATGATATCTTGCCAATTCTTGTTTGCGACGTTTTTGTTCCCTTTCAAGTGAATACTTTTGCGCACTCTTGTTTACCCTTGTCCTTTTATTTCCCATCTCCCTCTGAAAAAATGTTTTTTAAAAATTCCACAATAAGAAAATTTACTTTAAAACATGTTATTTGTGAAAAATGTGAATTAACCTTCAAATTTGATATGTAAAAAATGAAAAAAAAAACATCTATATTTATATCATTGTTCCACGGTCGTTGGGGACGGGGAGATGGGGGGACGCGGGGATAGGGGGACAAAGGGAAAAAGTTTCGAGGATGGGTTTAGGGGACGGGGGGACTTGGGCCTGGGGAGGACAAACGTGTTTCCGTGGAACACTAATTTATATGGAATCATTCATAGACAAAAAAAAATTAAAATTGGCCGACAGGGGTTTCTATCGAACTTCGACAATTATAAAATGTCACAGTCGATAGAAAGTGGTCATTATAACAAAATTTAATACAAGAGGGTTCGATCGAACCCCTTTGTATCAAACATATGTTCTATTGAAAGTCCTTGATTTTTTTCTCCCCCCAAACCTCTCATGGTTTCTACAAAATTTTGGCCTTCAAAGATCAAATTGGGTGCTCAAATGGATGAATTTTAACAAACCCAAACGCATGATGGTAGTACTTGGAGCGAGCTTGCCAATGATTATTATTTTAATATATATTGAATTTATTAAGATTTTTTTTTTAGGTTAATTGAACATAGGTTTCACACCAAACATCAACTTTTGAGTTCAACGCTTATGGAAAAATAATAAACGAGTGAAAAAATTAATGAAAAATATCTACACATTAGGTATTGAAGTCCTCTTTCCAACGATAAAAAAAAAATTTTGTGACATACACAATAAGTTATGAATGACCAAATGGACATATGTCAAAATTACAGTTAACTCAACTTCAAAACTTAATTAAATATGAAATATTGAAGATAACGTTATGAAACAAATTGAAAACATTAGATATGGATGTTACGAAACTAAATTCAAAAGAATCACATTCATATCTATTTAAGAAAAAAGTTTATGCTCGACCAAGTGAGTATGACTCTTTAAAAATGTCATTTTTTGTAAAAAACTAGTTTTTGAGGGAGATAGAAAAATGGAAGAAAATTGATTCCAATTTTTTTCAAAAAACTATTTTTAGAATCTACACACAAATAACTAGTTCACATCATCTACAAATTCCTTACGGTTTAGTAGTAATAGGTGTCTAAATGTGAAGTTTTTTCTAAAAATGAATATTGCAGTGTCAAAGTTGGCAAAAAAGTGTAACCCACTATTGTGGGTTCACCCATGTGGATACTTCGTTGGAAGATTTGAGGGTTTCACCTTTAATAGATGGACGTGGCTTTTGGGTACCTAAGGGTGCTCTTTCTTCTAAAACAAAGTAACCTAGAGAGAAGACTATGTTATGGCACTAGAGACTTGACCACATTAGAGAAAAGGATCTAAGGACCTTGAAAAATAAAAACCTTGTTGAAGGTTTGAATGACTATAATCTTGAATTTCATTTTTGTGAGCATTGAATTTATGGAAAACAAAACTGCATTTAGTTTTACTCGAGTTCTCAAAAATTTTGTGGTGTTTTGGATCTTATTCATTTTGATGTGTTTGGTCCTGTAGAGGTTCCTTCAATTGGAAAATCCACATATCATGTTTCATTTATTGATGATTTTAGTAGGAAATGATTATACTTTCTAAAGAGTAAATCTAAAGTTTTTAGTCGATTTAAAGAATTTAAAGCAAAGGTTGAGTTGGAGATTGGAAAGAAAATTAAATTAAATTCATGAAATTTCTACAGTCCATAATGATTTATTTCTAATTCTTCTGGATTTGACCGTGTAGATTTTGATGTTTCTCTCACTTGCTCTCTTGCCCTGATGATGAATCATTGTGTTTGATCTAAAACATTGGCAACTTCAAAATCTACACAATCAAATCCAAAATAATTAGAAACAAAAGAAAATAAAATGTTTTAGGATGGATAATTATAGTGAATTTTTCTCTAATGATTTTGATAGATTCTATAAAGACTGTGGCATTAATAGACAAAAGACAACTCCATATTCTCCATAGAAAAATGGAGTTGTGGAAAGAATGAACATGACACTGATGGAGAAGGCTAGGAGTATGTTGAGTGGTACTGGTCTAGAACAAATTTTTTGGGGCTGAAGCTATTGCCACTACTTGCTACCTAATTAACAACTCTCCTACATTAACTCTTGTTGATAAAACACCTATCGAGGCATGGTCAAGTCACAAACCTTCATTGAAACATCTTAGAGTTTTTGGTTGTGAAGCATATGCACATGTGTCAAAGGAGAAGTGAACAAAGTTGGATAACAAGGTTGTGAAATGTATCTTCAATGGATATAGTTATGGTGTGAAAGGATATAGGATTTGGGACCTTGTTGCACAAAAGGTAATGCATAGTAGAAGTGCTATTTTTAGAGAAATTAAGTCTCCTTATATTGCATAGTAGCTAGAACATACTAAACAAGAAGATGTGATTCAATTCCCTTCTACACTTGGAAGAGTTGAATCAAGACCACTAGATAGGCAATAAGTTGAGGAGAGCTCATCTAGCTTTGAATCTTTAGAAGAGGAGGAGGAACCTCCAACTCAACTTGTTCGAAGGTCTACAAAAAATAGACAACCACCTGAAAGGTATTCACCTGATGATTGGAGATGTATTTTTGCTTTGAATACTAATGTGGTTGAACCTCGATTTACAGAAGATGCATTAGGTATGAATGATGCAAAATCCTAGAAGATTGGTATGGAAGAACAAATGGTAGCCTTGAAAGAGAATGATACATGAGATCTTGTACCATTGCCTGAAGGATGAAAACCTATTAGTTTTAAATGGGTGTTCAAGAAAAATATTTGTTCGGATGGAGGTATTGAGAAGTATAAAGCAAGGTTGGTTGTGAAAGGTTAGTCAAAAGTTGAGGGTGTTGATTATGGTGAGATATTTTTCTTGTTACAAAATTGAAATCCATTAGATTTTTTCTTTCTATTGCTACTGATTATGATTTAGAGGTTGAGAAAATGGATATGAAAATTGCTTTCCTTCATGGTGATTTGGAGGAGGATATTTATATGACACAACCAGAGCACTATGTGGTGAAAGGTAAAAGTAATTTAGTCTACAAATTAAAGAAATCTTTGCATGGCCTCAAATAGAGTCTTAGGATGTGGTACCATATTTTTGATACATACATGCTGAGTTTGGGATTTGAGTGTTCTAAATTAGATCACTACATTTATTATAAATCAGATGGTGGTCATTTCTTGTAAATTGCATTATATGTTGATGATAAGTTATTTATTGGTAAAGGGAAAGGTATGATTTCAGAACTAAAGTCTCAACTTGCTACTAAATTTGAAATGAAAGATATTGGTGTAGCAAAACACATTATCGAGATGGAAATTAGAAGAGATAGAGTGAATCGAAAGTTATGGCTAGGCCAAAGTAAGTATGTGAATTTAGTTTTATGAAGGTTCAACATGTAGGATTGTAGACCATTATGTGTTCCTTTTATAATTGGAACAAAATTATCTATTTCAAATTGTCCTACATCCCCATCAGAAATGGAAGAAATGAGCAAAGTGCCTTACCAAAATGCAGTTGGAAGTTTGATGTATGTTATGGCTTGCACTAGATCAAACATTGTCCATGCAATGGGAGTTCTTTCTAGATATATGTCTAATCCTAGTAGAGTTCACTGGCATGCAGTCAAAAGAGTCTTCAAATATTTGAAAGGTACCTCAGAGTATTCTTTGTGTTATCGTGGTAGTTTGGTAGGAGATTTTATTTTCCTTGATATTCATGGTTATGTGGATTCAGATTAGGCAGGTGATATTGATAGCAATTAGTTGGACGAGTAAGAGACAGATTGTAGTTTCTTTGTCCACTATATAAGTTGAATATATGGTAGCTACTCATGCTTGTAAAGAAGTCATTTGGCTTACAAGACTGTGTTCGGATATTGGAATAAAGCAAGGTGCAGTGATAGTTTATTGTGACAATCAGAATGTGTTTTCCTATCCAAGAACTCAATATTTCATGCCTAACCCTGTAGTGTCATAAAATTGTGACCCTAGCAATTTTTGACTACATTAGGGTCCTCACGCACGCGAGTTTGAATCCTCTAGCGTGATCTAAGACTGAATATTTCTCAACTTTCAAAAACTTCTTCTTCCTTGGCCTCTGCATCACCCCATCCACACTCTGCTCTGGAGAAAGGGGTAGGAAAGAGGTGTGGCATCCTTGTCCTCCTAGGATAGGGGCGTGGTGCCCCTGCCCCTGCCCTATTTTGGGGCAAGACCCTTCCTAGGGTTGCATTGTTGGTTGTGCATCGGGTGGGAAACTCCCCCGATGTCGACTCATGATGAAATTTAGATCCACTAACATGCATTTAAGGGGACATTCATCCTCTCATTTGCATAAGTTGGATAGGTCAAAGTTGGATAGATTCAAGTTGCATAAGTGATCAAGCATTCAAGCATTCTTTTCCAACATTGAGTATTCTCAAGTCTCCCTTCAAGACTAGGCGTTGCATTCAAGTCAAGGATCCAACCATTGAAGTGGAGATTGATTTCAACATTCAATTCCACACAAGCACTTCTATCAACATTGCTACTACAACCTCCCTTGAGGTGATTTACAATTCAGTCTTTCATTTACATCTACTTGCAAGTACTTTCTTTCATTACCTAGTTAATTCCAAAAGTGGGGTTTGACCTAAAGGCAAACCCCCAATCCCAACCCATTTTCCTCTCTTTTCTATGTGTAGGTTGCAAGTGCACTGCTGTACTTTTGAATTTGGGCTTCATTTGCAGAGGCGGAAAAACTCTTTTTGTTTCTTGGATTTTTAGGAGGACCGCGTACATTTTCGCCATGGTCCCAGCAACTTTTCCTCAAATTCGCAGGGCGACTTCGTCTTGACATATTAATGCCAAATCTAGGTGCACAGCTTCATCCCATATTCTGATCTCAAGTTATAATCAATTCTTTGTCACTTTTGCACTACATAATTTAATCAATTTCCTTTCCATTTCAAACAAGGAAGAGGGGATCAACTTAACATTACCAATTCATTTAGAATTCAATCTACCATCTTCATGTGGAGAGATTGAATCTGGTGAATTATCCTCTCCTCTTCCTAATGTAACATGGTGAAAAGTGTTTGAAGGGTAATCAATAGCGACACTCTCATCTCTCTTTGAGGGAAAGGGTAGTTTCCTTCTTGATCTATCATTCACCATTTTTCCACCATTACAGACTCAAACACATTGATGTTCAATATCATTTTGTTAGAGATATGGTCGAAATTGGTAGAGTGAAGCTAGTTAAGTTAGAGACTTTGATGAATGTTATAGATTTTTTGACTAATGTTGCGAGCACATAGAAGTTCAAATAGTGTTTGGAGTCTATGGGCCTAATGGCCCCTAGCAATTAATTTATGGTGTAGATACTCACTTTTCTCTTGCAAGGTGTTCGACAAGTGGGAGAATGTTGGGAAAATGGTGTCTCAACCTTGCATTTACATATGGTTACTATTTATAGTAAGTTTTTCATTTGAGCATGAATTGGTTTGAAATTTTCCCCAAAGCTTCAGAATAGCTAGATAAACATACCAATAAATTTTTGTTGCAAGATCATAATTAGATCTGAAGATATTAAAGTTTTTGTTTTCGGAAGTTGCGATAAATGTTTCAAATTTAATTTTGAGGAATTTAGAGGCTTTGAAATGGCTTGAAAAATGGTTGTAACTAGAATACCAAGTTATGAGGTTATAGAGAATTTTATGAGATTTATGGTGCTTCAAATGGTTCATCAATCGGACACCTGGTTCAAAAGTTATGGCCTCTGAAAGTTTGGTCTCCTGAAATAGGAAATATAAATGCATTGAACACGTAGATGAGTTGTAAAAGGGAGGTACACATGTTGATGTGTGTTTTGACACATCATAAGGCATCTAGGATTGGAGATAAGTTTGGTTCCACTTTATTGAGTGGTTTTAGCCCATGGTTTTGTAATACCGTTTAACGATTTCATGTACTTTATTTCCTATATATGAGGTGTGTGAGATTGAGGTTGTGTATAAGAGTCCTATAGCTATCGAGTTACCTATAAATCTCTGGTTGGTGGTACTCTTGTGAAAAGATTTCTCTACAAGTATATTGTAATCTATTATTGGTTTCTAAATAATATATTGGTTGGCTTTTGGAGTGTGGGATCTTTCTCCCGAAATGGTTTTCCCCACGTAAATCACCTTGTTATGGTATGCATGTTATTATGCCTATTTCTATTAAGTTTATATGCTATTGTAATGATCTATAATTTTTTTTGCATTATCCTCCTCTCAAGGTTAGTGTAGGAAGTTGTTCCGCTACTTAATTTCCTTACACTAATTGTAGCAGTTTAAAACCCTAGTTATAGTAGCCCTAAATCCTAGTCGCAAATCTATATGATTAAGTATGAATGATTAAACAAATGTAAGGGGTCAACCCAACACAAAAGCAATTAACATTTGGGATGATCAAGGAGTGTTAACTCAAATGAAGGGGAATAAAATTAGAAATAAATCTGACTTCATTAGGAGTTGTTAAAGAATTAATTATAATAATAGTATGAGGGTTGACCCAGTTCAAGTGGTTTCTAAATTGAAATACAATTTCCAATAGAGCCGACTTTTCGTGGAAAGTACAAATTTTAAGAAGGAATAAAATAACAAAATATATAGTTCAAATACTTGCTAGTCGACTTCTTTGAAGAGGCATAACCCTTGGTTTTTGAGGTATAAAAATACAAAATATTTGAACGTCATTTAGGGGGAAAAAAAAGGAATATCTCTTCCATCTATAGTAGACTTAGAGTAGAGGTAATCAATAGGTAAGGAGGTATATTTATAAGGAAATAATCTATCCTACAGACAAAATTTTGAGTATTACTGCAGATACATAAACATGTTTTACACATATCTAAAAGGGAAAAAAAGGATAATAAATTAAATACAGACTGCACTCAATCCAATAAGAAAAAAACAATATAGAGATAAATACTTAAACTAAGCAAACATTTGGAAGGAAAAATCTATCCATTTAATAACTCAAGGTATGAATGCATTCTTAAATTCTATACCTTCTAATGTATGTTAATAATGAAATAGGAATGTGTATAGAATTAATAATGATTCTTTTAAGCTTATAGCCAATCCACCATCCCATTATGGAGGGGAGGTAAGACATATGAAAAGGGCAAGTAGCAAAAAAGCCCATTCAAGTTGAGTAGGGCTAGGAGGCTGAATGATGGGTGCTAGTAATGAGCTCCTAGGGTTAATGGATAGGCTCAATGCACCTTGTATGATATCCTAGGTTCTTCATAATGTGGAAGGAATGTTGGAAACAACCTCAATGGAATCCCACATGTATATTATGTAGTTTACATTAATGATTAAGATAATATCCCTAACCCTAGTAGGAATGATCAATTGCATATCTAACATGATTGAGGGGTCTCAATTAGAATAAATTGGTAAATGATATCTGTATCCCATTCTTTACTTTACTTGGGATTATGATTTTAAGGTAAAAAATAGGGCATTGAAAAAGGGGACATTATACTTTAATCAAAGTTCTAATCATAAAAGAGGATACAATAATTCTAATTGCAAGAAAATGATTAGTGTATGGTCCAATTAGAAGTATAACCACAACAATTTTCCTCATCATATCAAGCACATAAGAAAATTGTTTACAAAAAAATACATCATTCATAATAAAGTACACAAAGTTCAAGTCCAATTCAAGAATAACCATATTTAGAAAGAAAACACATCTTCAAAAGGCATTTGATCATTCACACACATCAATAAATATCATCTTTCCTACAAGAAAAAAAGATGATAATTCATACAAAACAACTTCTTATTCCAGGTCAATGAGAAAAATCTCAAAGGCAACTTATAGTTTGACTTGAGAAATCGAGCTTAACAGATCCAATCTCACTAAGTACCACTTAATGGTCCATTTATCTCTACTTGGTCCCATATAAATCATCCAATAAATAGACAAGAAACCAAGTTGTCTAAGTAAGTTCAACCAAATTCTAAGGTCTTCAAAACACTCAATACACCTATACAATCAAGGCATTAAAAAGTTTTACACTCATAGGAAAGCAACTTTAGAAAATAAGAGTCCAAACCTAATAATTTTAAATATATTCATATTCACTATGAAACTCATCGTTTGCATAATTTCCATAATTCAACTAATTATCATAATTACAAATCTTAAACAATTCAATTTCACATATATCTCATAGTGTTAGCTTATGTGTCATTTTAAAAAAAATTCACCATACAAATAGACGCCCTTATTCTAATTATTGATCCTAATTTGAAATTAAGTCAAACGGATATATTCAAAGCATGATTAAAATTGAAATGCATAATTATAATCACAACAAAATAGCGAAAATGTGAAATCATATGTACACTAACTCACCACTAGGTTAGTTCCATATAAACATGCTCATTTAGTCACCATTATATATCAACACGTGAATAATAACAATAAACCATAATCAAATTAAATAATCTAGATTATCAAATTATGCTTGTGATTAAATTATCCTAACCGTGATCTCACTATCCATACTAGTATAATATCATAATCATAAGTCCAAAATAGGAATGTGCAAATCAACAAGTATCCATACCTATAATAAGTTGATCAAGTCCAAATGAGATTGCAAGAAAAATTGGGCCACATATATACCCAATTTTTTATATTACTATTCAATTTATATTTTCCATATTCTACATCTATACAACCTTCACTATTCATTTGTACCATAAGACTCTGTGCTTCATTTCATAAAACCCTCCATATTTCTAATTTCCACTTGCAATTAACTTTAACAATTTTTTCTTTCTCATTGCACAATTTTTTGTAATCCCCCTCCTCAATGTTTCTTTGTGAACATTGTGCAAACCCTCTCACAACAACCTTTTTGGAGATATATATATATATATATATATATATACTCTCTTAGGGCTTGCTCACTTTCATACCCTTTTCAAGGGCTTCCTTGATTCGAATGAATATACATTTCCCACGATTTCTTTGTTTGAGACTAAATGTTGAAAGAAAAAAAGTATAGAATTGGATGGCACACACTTCAATGTGTATGTTTTTATTTATTATTGAATGTGAAGTTACATTAGTAGTTGTAATTTATGTTGTAAGTTACTTTTTAGACATAACTAATATGGTGCTATTGCATCATTAATACAAGTAATAATCACCCATTTATAAAGTGTTTTCTAACATTATTGAATTATAAGAAGTTTTCACAAATAGTTGACCTAACCCTTAAAGTGTTCTATCTTATGTTAGATTCTCTATAAGATCCTCTCAAGATATACACACTTCACCCAACTCCCAACTAAGAAAGAGGAATATTGGGTTAGACATAAAAAATGGTTCAATTGATGCTTACTCATGCTCACCCTTAAGTGTGCACTATCTTATGTTAGATATTCTAAGATATACACACACTTCACCCAACTAAGAAAGAGGAATATTGGGTTAGACATTAAAAATGGGTCAATTAATGCTCACTCATGCTCACTAAGGCCATGGTGAAGACTTTAGGGAATGCATATAGTGTGGACAATTCATGAATATTCCAATAAGTATGAAAAAAATTCTAGAGAAGGTCAAGTTGTTGCTCACTTCGGATTGGAAAAATAGAGATTCCAAAAGTACTAAATTTTTTTTTCTAGATAAGGTCAAGTTGTTTCTCATTTAGATTGGGGTTTTCCAACGAGGCCTTTACTCCCTCTTAATATTGTTGTTAAGGTTATCTTTTGTTGCACGAATAACTCAAATTCCTTTGGATTCAATGCATGTCAATAATCTTTTTCATGATAAAAACACATAGAAAACAAAGACGAAGTTACTACATGTATAGGAATATGTTCTTATCTTGAGCATTGCTAGAGGTTCAAAGACTATGGAATTCATTTATGGTACCCATACATCTCTATAATTGATGGTAAAGAATGTTCAAAGTTTGTAATTCATTTATGGTACCCATGCATCTCTACAATTGATGGTTAAGCATGTTCAAAGTTTGTAATCCATGTCATATCCATATGAGCAAAGCTAATTGGCTTTGCCTCCCATGAGAGTGGAGAAGTATTTGTAACTAGAACTTCTAATTGTCTCCTCCCATGTGAGTGGGATAAGTATTTGTAACTAGAATTGAAATCTAGGACTTCTTATTCCATTGCTCAATTATAGTGGCGCAGGCAGATGTTTATCTCATGTGGGGAGCATTGTTGACATTAAATCTCATTTAAAGCATTTTTAGTTGTAGATCTTACATCAAATTCAATCATTTTACAAAGAAAACACAAATCCATATTACATTATATAGCCAAGATTTAAAATAGCTTGAAACTTAGCTGATGTTAAACTCAAACGAGAAGGAAAAAAAAACCTTGCTTATTTATTACTGTTGTCAAAGTTTAAATACCTCAAAACATCATTTATGTATTGGAGCGCTGGATTATACAGTTCTTTGAGGATAGCAAATTCAAATGTATAATCAAGACAAAAATTTCAGACATCTTGTAAATATAGACATATAAAAAGCATGCTAAACAACCAATTATCATAGACCACTAAGCTAGAATCAGAATTTAAAAAATCTTAAACATGGTCTAAAAGAATCTCCATTTACTACTAAAATGCAGAATGTATAGATTCTGCAAATTTCTATTATGATCAAGGTCACTAAATTGATTACAATCTTATTTAGAAGTGCCTCATGATGATTAGTAAGATATACTCTCCGATGCTATCATACTAAGTGTTCCAACTGTAGATATCTATTGTTAATTGGAAGTTTACTTCCCTTCAGCTGGCCAGAAGCTTGTCTCCTTGCCAGCATTCCTGACAGTTTGCAGAACTATCTCAGGTTTTATATTTCCTTTCACTGTCACTTTTTGGTCTTGCAAGTTCACATCATATGATTCGACCCCTGAAATCAACCACAATGTTTGTTGATTAGAACATCACAATGCAGGAAATCTACTTTAAGATACACTATGAGTTAGGACATACTACCACTGCAACTAGTTATTTCAATACACTACTAAAAAGAACAATAAGCTGAGTATCATTTAAGGTCTACAATGTTGATTTCCAGTAAATCATGTGTGGCTCTTTAATGTCTGGGAATGGAGGCACCAAGCTGTGCTACCGTATTCAGGGCATACTTACCCTGATCCCATCAGGATTCAAAGAAAGAAATTAAACTTTTCAATGTGATTTGGTCCCAAAAATTCAATTCTAAAGTTATGGTCAAAAAGGGATATTAATGTAACAAGAGTGTCTTGACATTACCTTCCATTTTGCTGAGCACTCGCTTTACAGCTCCAACACAACCTTGACAGGACATAGCAACCTTCAATACAACTGTCTACATTGCAACAATTTTACCTTTAGGAGTAACGGTAACAATTAAAAAGACAGATGTCATGTTTTATACTCAAATACAGACTCTTCAAGTCATTACCATGGAAGTTTTTAAGCATTCAATTCCAAGTACATAAGCATACACATATACAAGAACACAAAACAGCTAGAAAAACTCAGAATAAAGCTTGTGAATTTGAGTCCATGTGAGAAGGATGGACAAGCCTTTCAGTTAGAAACTCATATTTTAATGACTTTGGCATTTAAGGTAAAGATTTCAGTTTTCAGAACGTATCAGATTGAGTTAGAAACTCCGAGAAGGGAGTTCCACGGAGGAGGGTGCAGCTCTTAATCTTAATGCACGGGTGACTTTATTCAAGATTGTAAAATGTATCTGGAGAGAAAAATCAGATTATTGACCTCAAATAATCAGTGGTCAATTTATCAGAGAAAAGTTTGTGAGGGTAACGTAAACAGGGGCCTAGAGGTTTGACTTACATGCATAGATTTTTTGGGATCTTCTGCTAACAATTGGCTACCCTTTGATGAAATATTTATTATTTTTTAGAAAATTATGCAGGGACAGTTTTTTTTGCAATATCCTAAAAACTTGCAAGGGCAGAGGTAAATTTTATTTGGCATAGCAGTATTTTAAAGAAAACTCTCTAAAATTATTGAGCGTTTCCCACAGAGAAAACTTAGTCAGCCCCCTTCAACAGGACCATTGCCCAACCATCATCATTACTACTCTCATTTATGGCCAATACCCTTATGTGTAATGCCTAAATAAAGCATGAAAAGAAACAGCAACTTCCATATGATAATTTGCACATCCTTACATTAGCAAAGTTCATCCAGTATCCAATAACAGAGCAGCAAAACATGCAAGCACAATACAACACAGGATACAAGTTATCCAAGATATCATAAAACTGGTCCTCTTCAAGAGGAAAATTATTTTGTTTCTTTAGAAAATGTAGCATTCACAACAGCCTTCTATTTGAAACTTGGATGTGTACAAGCATTCACAAATTTGACAATCTAACTGAAACTGTCAATAAGAAACTATTTGTGTATCTGACAAAATACATCAATTAGACCACGGAAAAATTAAGTCTAAATTCCTCTAAAGGGGTCACAATAATTCTTCATTCATTTTAAATTACAACTTCTGCTGTAGCATTTTGCCCCACAAACTATGAACCCAAAAAAGATTAAATACATGTACAATAAACCATTAAAAGACACAAAATCTGAGGATTTTCCTGTTATGAAGACTCCAGAGGATTCCAATTCTAGGTAAATCTGAAATGTACATGAAAACACTCTTTTTTTTCCTCTGGAGGAAAAGAAATAATTTCTTCAAGGGCTAATCACCCAAAAGGTTCTCATCATCATCTTGCAGCATTTTATGCCCAATATTTCTCATCATTTGGGAAGACAGAAAGAAAGAAACCAAAAAGTTATAAATTTATCATATTGAATGCTAGTTCACATTACTGGCAATCCCTACTGGGCCTTATGAACCCAAAATCTAGGCCATTGGAAAGGATTAACTTTTGAGACCCTAACTGCAGATTTTGTACAAGGGTAGCTGTGCCACACAATTGTACACAACTCCTATTTTGACAAGTATGAAAAACCAGCTGATGGTGGAAGTGCAGAGACACCAGATGGAAATATAAAAGAAGCAGAAAAGTAATAATGTAAGGTACTGCATCTGAATTAGGTAAGAGAAACGTGTTATATTTCATATAAGATTATAGTAAGAGAACTAAAGGGGCAGCTGCAGCAGTTTAGATTTGCATTTTTTTTTGTACAGTGTGTTTAGTTTCATGATAAGTATATGTTTTTGTTGTTCCCTACAGTTATTTAAACTTGATGAACATAGGAAAGAGTGGACCACCCCATTTCTACTGACATGTGGTGCTTGAATTGAGGGCTATGATAATTTTGCCCATCATTGCATGCATATTTAAGTAGTATCTAGTTTCCATAATTAGTGTAATCAGCTTCAAGATAGTACTTTGGGAGTTTCTCCAGACTGTGGACTCGGATAAAAACAATTTTTCCTAGTAACTAACATCATGACATTTCAGTTTTTCAGGCCAAATATATGTTGAAATGCTTGTAATTAAATAACAACCACAAGGTAAAGGCAAAGTCAACAATCCATGGCATAATGAGCATAACCAAAACAGTTTAAAGTTGGTCCAAGTAGCCCATTGTTCAAATTCGTTGAGTCCAATCTGTTCTGCCTTCATATGTCTTCGTAAAACATTTTGGTTACAGCTTATAATTTCATAGAATTTGAGACGCCAGTTCTTACAGCATAAAGGTGAGTTTCTATGAATGTATGAAGGGTGGGTTCAGTGCACTGGTGACCTTGTGGCTTTTGAGTAACTTGATAGTAATCACAGGCAAGGTAACAGGTGATTTCCTAGAGGGTTTCTGATGCCTGGTATTATTAACCATCCCGATTTAGTGAATCTTGTCTGACACTGCATAAATGCAGTCCCAAGTGTTATGTTTACAGGTGAGTGACATTTGAATCAGTAATAGATCATCTGAGCTATCTTTCACAATATAAGGAACCATAAGATTGGAACATAAGGAAGAAAACATAATTAGTTGCTAAAAAAGAGTTGAACCTTGCATCATACAGCCAACTCACTGATCATATAGCAAGGTGTAAAACTCTACTTCATCCAAAATCAACAGATTTTAAACTAGTAAAACATGGGCATTGAGGAAAAGATCAATGTTTCTCTATGTGTGAAGTAAACTTAAAGGCACCAAAAAATTCATGATGAGGTAAATCAATAATGACTTCAGGGCAACAGGGACCAAAAGCTTGCTGCTTTAGAACACTCATTCAAAAATCATGGGCAGTTTGCACAAATGGTTAACCTAATGCTTCAAGATACTATCTTATGGAAGGTTTCTATCAAACAATTGTTGTGGCCACAATGTACATCCAAGATGAAACTGCTCCTAGGCCCCTGATTAGCGATGTTCTGACTCTTAGGAATATCCTATGTATATATCTTCCCTTGCTCTATCCAATGCTTCTCATGAGAAAACGGAGAAGAAGCTGCATAGCAGATCTGACAAAGAAACGAACATAGCAAAACGCATAGCGATGCTAAAATTACATAAATGCACACACAAGCTTTCTCTGATAGAAGACCAAAGGATGAAAGGAATCTTGGATGAGGAATGCAAAATGGGTCAGTTATCCTAATCATGCTGAGAAAAGCCATTACGAAGACTCTAAAGAAAGTAGAAAGTATGAAAAATTCAGAGATATTGTTGCAAGTGTTACAAGAAAAATGGGAGAAGATCAACTTGTAGCTTCTTTATATTGTGAACAGCAATTTCTGAAGCTACAAAGAGAGTTGAACTTTGGAGTGCAAAGAAGCGAATATCCCATTATTTAGGGTGCCTTTGATGGCTTTCAAATGAGACCTTTGCTCAGTGTTAATATTGTTGTGAAGGTTATCTTTTCTCAAATGAGCGTATGAGTTTATTATGAATTCCATGCATATCAGATATCACTAAATAAGACCACCTTGTAGGACATGAAACAATTACCAAATTTGCAGAGGAATAGGATTTAATCTTGGCCATTGTTGGAGGTTCAGAGAATATGCTTTATGGAGTTCATTGATGCTACCGTTGCATCTCTATAATTATTAGATAAGCATTTGTGAAGTTTGTAACATATGTCATGTTTGATCCATGGTTTCATAACTGCTCATTCAAAATCACTCCTACTTAGATTGTTAAGCGAGTAGAACTCAATCATAAGATTTGGGTCAAGTTTTCAAATCATACATAACATTTCAGTTAGAAGTTCCATTGTCATTGATAGCACATCAGATCTCCAGACAAGTATCATATTGAACCAGCAATTCTAAGCAAGGGCTACCATGAAGAGGGCTGCAGCTCCTACTTTTAGTGGGCTGGTGGCTTCAAATTCTCGTACAAGATTTGAGTTGAAATCTTCGCCCTGAAAATTTTAGTAGTAAATTTTTCGAAGTAAAGTTTGTGAGGGTGCTGCATAGGGATTTACCATATCTACAGAGGCATGTTTTGATATATTCCTGCCAAATTGATACAGTATTTTTCAACTATTTCTCAGAAAAATATGTGTTGACGATTTTCATCGAATCTCCTGAAAACTTGAAAGGGCTAAGGTAATTTTGTTTGGCATGAGTCCATGACATTGTTTCAAAGAAAAAGTCTCCTCAAATTATTGAGCAGCATCCACGGAAGTCCCCTTCCATGGGAGTACTGCCTAATCATTTTACCTTCCGAACTTTGAACCCTGAAAAAAAACTAAAATGTACGACCAATGAAATACAATGCGCAAAAGACCCACAATTTTCTGCTAGGTAGCTAGTAGATTTTACTGAATTATCAACAATTCGAATGTTGTATCCAAATAATTCTTAGTTCTGGTTATCTGAAATGCACACACTCACACAGACAATTTTAACAAAGAGAAAAAACAATAACTCCTTTAAAGGCTAATCATATTGTCGGGAGCTTCCATAGCTGAGTCACTTCGAAGGTCTTCTTGGTCTGTCTTACCCCATTTTCAGTATCTTATGTTTCTATAAGAGGGAAAAAGTTAAACTTGTTCACATTGAAAGTACGCCATTCATTCCCATTACTGACAATCTCAATTATGCCTTATGAAATCAGATTCCCCGATAAAACTTCAATTCCTTCAACTGGGTATCTCAAAAGTTCAGTAAAAATCAAAACATGGATACTTAAGCTTATTAAAAATTGGAGCTGAATAGCCACCAGCACCTCTACATCTCATTCAACAAGCAAAACCCAAAAAGCTTCTAAAAGTTTTAAAAGAAATTTCCGACTTACAGAACCAGAAATCAAAATCATATTTACATAAAACATATGCAGAAAATCATACCTCAGCCATTGCAACTATCGATATTTGACAGCCAATTCGCGCCCTGCAGTTCTCGATGGTCTGAAACAAATGAGACAACCCTATGCTGTCAAATTCGCGCCCTGCAGTTCTCGATGGTCTGAAACAAATGAGACGACCCTTCTATTTATAGTACTCCCAAGTTGATTTTGTTATTTGTTATTCGGAATGTTTTTTTAAGGCCTTACTTTTGTAGTAATTAAGTAGGGCATGTGGTGGGAATCTGTTTACCATGCGTCGCGTCACTTCTATAATAAGAAAAGAAACAAGGATTTAGGCCAACTAAATGACAATGGATTTTCTGATAGTGAAGGATGGTATATATTCAAGTTAATAATTTGAAGGTATTTAGTGTTTTCCTCCCATGTTGATTTTTTTAGAAATTTCACTCTCTCAAGATTTGAGTAGGTTCTATTTTGGAGCTTTTACATATTAATTAGTTAAAATGGGTTTGTGAATATTTATTAATAATAATAATTTTAGTTTAATTTTTGTAGATTTTTTTAATAGTAGTAAGAAATGTGTTATAATTTAAATTTGGAGATTCGGAGTACGATCGAGATTTTTTACATAGTATTTTAAGTATAGACATTCAATTTTGTATTAGTGAGGAATAAATGGGTCAAAAGAGAACAATAGAGAGAGAGGGAACATAGATTCGTTAGTTCTCCATTCACTAAGGGTGCTCTATCATATAAGGAGAGAATTTGAAATTTGTTCGAAAAAAAGAGGGAAACAAACAACAATAAGTTAGAATTTTCTCTATAGAGGTAGGTCAAAAAGAATTTGACTCGGGGAAGCTAAACGGTCACCTCGTTAGTTCTCCATTCATTAAGTGTGCTCTATCATATAAGGAGATAATTTTTTATGTTTTTTGATGGAGGTCTAGACCTACGGGCACGATAGCCCAGCAAGGGCCTTCACAAAGTATTTTTGCCACTCGATACGGGGGCACGAGCCGATAGGTTGAACCTCTTCGGCCAAGAGCCAAGGACTGAGGGGTATCCATTCTGCCAAATTCACCTGGGGCACAATCCCGACCTCATCCCTTATGATGTTAGAGCCTTGCACTCAGCAAGACTTTATCCCTGGTGGGCTCATTTGGAGCCATTCAACTTCACCAGTAGACCAAGGGCCCAATTTTGTTACAAAAAGAGAAACATCAATAAGTTGGAACTCCATCTATAGAAGTAGGTCAAAATGAATTTGATCATCTCACCTCCCTTTATATGGTAAACCACCACCCAATCCCCACTAACTCTTATATCTAGTATATTAGTTCACAATTATATAGAGGAGGGGCAAAGGGGAATGCAATAGAAAACTAAAATACTAACCATAAACTAAACTAATTGAATGAGATCTAAGTCAAAACTATCCAATGTATCTTGTATCCATTGTATATAGTGTATAGCTAGTAAATTAAATAAATAGGCATGAACCAGATCTCATTGGTGCCATTAGAGATTGGTGGAGGGATTCATTTGTATCAAAGTGTCACTCTTCCTTCGAAATTTAGGTAGGTGTTGAATAAAGTATAGACAAAAGTTGTAAGAAATAGTTCTATTTTGAAAAAATGATGAAAATGATAAAAAAATTAATTGCAAACACAACTCATCGATTTTGTACTCTAATTTTGTTGTAATTACAATTTGATTCATTCAAAACTCTTTAGATAAGATTTGTTTTAGATTTAATATATTTTTTAATCTAATTCTAATTTCTTATATTGTTTGAGATTCATGACTATACATTCAGATTCAAAACAAATATTTCATAAATATATTAAATGAAATATGTACAAATTCACTTTAAAAATTAAGAAGCTCAAAATCACTTTGAAAAATTATGAAGTTTTCAATTCATAGATAGTTTAATTTTTAATAGTTAGACCTTGTCAAATAGACATACTTACATTGTAATAGGTTCAAATCTCTTCCATTAAATTATTTAATACATGTGCATTATTCTATGAGAGACTAAAAAAAATGAATGGTTGGTTTATAATTTCTTTATGTTTCAAATTATAAGCAATTGAAGTTACTACTTTAAATATTTCTTTAAATCTTCAAAATTTAATAGTTAGATTTTTATTTATTTTTCTCTATAAAAATATATATTAAAGATTTTAAGCATTTATACACCTCTTTTTTGTTGATATATAAGCATTTTGAATGCCATTTAACCATTTCTGATTGATGATTGTTAGAAAAGACATTCTCATCTTTATCTATATGTGGTTCTTACAATTGATTGATAATATTTAATTTTCAAAGTTATTAAATATGAATACAATAAGTGATAGTACAATATAGTGCAATAGACAGTTGGAAAGTACAAAAGAATAAGAGTACAAACAATCTTGGGATTTAAATTAAAAGTGTTATAACAAAATAAATTATGTGGTGGGTTGTTTGTGTCCACCCATTTTAATAAACAGATATGGTAATAAAAAAAAGTCTTGAATAATTATAATTACAATTATCTTAAAATAAATAAAGTTAAAGAATATATGAAATTCCTAAAAGTTGAAGTACAAGAGTTACAACATAATAAATTATATTGTGATTTATTAGCATCCACTAAGTTTAAAACTTAAACATACATGAATACAAAATTATTCTCCACCAATTTTAATATTTGAAGATACAAGAATATTAAATATCTTATATACAAAGCCTATCATTCTAATATTTACATAATGCTATTGAATTCATTTAAGATTTGTATATAAGTTTATTTGTTGCACATATAACACCTAAAATTAAATATAATAATTAACAAGATTTAACATTAAATATTTTATTCATATGATATATCTTTAATATTTAAATATAATTTTCTTCTCTAAAATTCCATATTTTAACTATTTTAACTTCTCACATTTAAGAAAATTTTAATACTAATTTATTACAAATTAAAATTATTTATAATTTAAATAATTAAACATACATACTAAAATTTATAATCAATTAATACAATTTCAATAAACAAATTATCAATAGATGAGATAATTCAAGCTACGCCATCATAATAATTATTTAACATAATATTCTTTTTAAAATATTTATTCTAAGACAATATCTAACTAACAAGAATACACTTCTAATAAAAATAATTATTAATTAAAATAAAGTATTTACATAACACTTTAATAATTAATTATTCTTTCTATATAAAAACAGATTTCCATTGATAGATAGCAAGGGACATATTCTAAGATGGATTATTCCTCCTATCTGTGGGAAATGAAAAACGAAGTTCTAATTCCCTTTTTGCATAAGCTCGTGCATGATCATATCTCTTGTGGTAGTACAACCTCACCCCAAAAATTGTACTAACGCTTGGGTTGTGTACTGCAAATACAACGAACAGTACATCTATGCCATTACCATTAATTATTTACACTGAATAGTACGCATATTTACAGGTCTGTGTATTTTACAAAAGATGAAAAAAAACATTCATGTTTTGAAGCAAATTTTAGAAGTTACAACGCTGTATAATATAGTTTTAAGTTGGATATTAGATTTTTACAATCTATAATGAAATAGTGTGTTTTGTTTTTTGATTTTGTAACGTAAGATTTATTTTTATCAACGTTCTGAATCACACTCTATGATCCATCTTAGAAGATGAACGTTTCAGATCACGTTTCAGATCACATTCCATGATCCATCACAGTATGATCTGAAACATTGATGAAAATAAGTCTTACGCAACAAAATCTAAAAACACATTATTTATTATTATCTATAATTATGTAACAGAAACACGAATTATGAAATGTGATCCTATATATTGATACAAATAAATTTTACGTAACAAAATACAATAGACAAAGCAAATCTTAACAATCGTTTTACTTAGACAGAACAAATCTTAACAATCGTTTTACTTACACAGTCGAGAGGCTATATAATGTTATCTAATGGTGTTTATAAGAAATTCTTTTGGCGGTCTTTCCAAAGATTTGGATTTTATATTGAAGTTTTTGCAGTGAGTCATCGAAATGCCCAAATTGTTGAGTACTATATATAGTCTGAACTCTCCTGTAACTTAGTATGAACGACACCCATTTTTATCAATATTTAGGAATAATTCGTAGCTGAAGAATTTTAACTCAACGATATATCAGCTGGGCAAAATGAGAAGTTTAAACTAACTGGTATGTAGTTGTAATTTTTATCTTAGTTGAGATAAGGTCGATTCAAAGTTGCAAAGCAGTTAAGCTTATGAATATGGTGTAATTTTGATTTTAATTGAAATAAGGTTGGTGTTAATAGAGATTCAATTGTGTGCAAATTTTTCGTTAACGAGTTCAATCACATTCTATGATTCATCATTATTATGTTAAATATGAAAATCAGTAAATCTTATTTAGCTAATATGTTGTAATTTTGATGGTGATCGAAAGAAGATAGATTTAAAGTTGTAATGCATTAAATCTTATCTAACTGATATGTTGTAATAAAGAAGTAAATCTTATCTAATTAGCACCTTGCAATTTTGATCTTAGTTGAAATAAGGTAGATCTAAAGTTACAAAGTCATAATTTTTATCTAATTGATATGTTGTAATTTTGACCTAAGGATGATCTAAAATTACAAAGTAACCCATATGTTGTAGTTCTAACTTTATTTGAAATAATTTCAATCTAAAATTGCAAAGAAGTATATGTTATATAACATGTACATTGTAATTTTGATCTTAATTGAAATAAAATTGATTTAAAATTGAAAAACATGAAATCTTATCTAACAAACATGTTATAATTTTGTTGAACTACTTTTGTGAGGGATTGGAGTCCTTTCCCTACTAATATAATAAAAAACATGTAATTTTGATAGACTAGTTGAAAAAATGTTGATTTCAAATTGCAAAGCAATAAATCTTAGCTAACTACTATGTTGTAATTTTAACCTTAGTTGAAATAAGGTTGATCTAACATTACAAAATAGTAAAGGTTATAGATAACATTACAACACAGTAAATCTTCTCTATCTGATATGTTGTAATTTTGATTTTAATTGAAATAAGATTGATCTACAATTGAAAACCGGTAAATCTTATCTACTTAATATGTTGTTATTCTTATCCAGCTAATATTTCAATTAACTTTGATCTTAATTGAAATAATATTGATCTAAAATTGAAAACCAATAAATCTTATCTAACTAATATGTTGAAGAATGGCTATCCAACCCTTAGAATACACCAAACATCTACTATAATGTATTTATAATGTATAAAGGATAATGATGCCTCAAGGTGCATTCTATGGGCTAGATAGTCATTTTCTCAATATATTGTAATTTTAAACTTGATTAAAATAAAATCACCCAAAATCATATACATACATGATGTTGTGAAGGATTGAAGCTTGATTAACCCATTGTAAGAAACACTAGTTAAAGCATGACCTATCTTAAAGGCTAATTGGTAACACCATGCTAGGGACATTCATAGAATTGAAAATTATTTTCTCATTTGGAATCATTGAAGATAACTAAAATTTGGATACTAGATGGTGCATAAATATGTGTTGTTTCTATTTTTCCAAACTCATTTTATAAGATTATTCTCTTCCAAGAGGTATAAAAATATGATGTGTATTTCTAAATGGAAATGTAAAGGATTAAATGTGCTAGGCTCCTTACATATTTGCTCCTCCATATGTGTATTGTAGCCGAAGAGAGCTTCCAAATATTAATTTTAAGATCATTAAATTATCATTTAAGAATATTTATACTAAATCTTTGTTAAGTTCTTCGTGCACCATACTTATATTATTAATTTTTTACTTCATGACATCTTTAATACTAACCATATCTATCCTATTTCAAATCTTATGAAAAAGAATTGTATTTTCAAACTTGCTAATTTTCCAAAATAGTAGTATAACCACCAAATTGTATATTATTGATTATCGTATGGTTGTATTTAGCTATAAAATATAATTATAATTTTAGAAAGAATGTATGAAGGCAAAGTAACTGATGGGTGAAGGCATACATGCAATGCACCATCAAACCATCCATAAGCCTACAATTGCAAAAAATAACGAACATGAATCAGAGCTGTAAATAAATTAGTAAGCATATAAACACTTCAAATTAATGGATGAAAAACATACTAGTGGTATATGAGGCTAGGCCTCAGTGGGCGACGAGTCATGTGAATAACTACCCACCTCGGTGCTACATGAAGCATCCTACAAAATTGAAAAAAATATCATACACATCATTACATTAAAAATTTTATTGTTTATTTTAAATGTACATATCAATACAATGCATCTAGATGAAAGTGCATACCGTAAATGGGGCACCGACATCTCCAGGTATTGATGTAATATGATGTCGGTCCCTCAATGATGTGTTATGATCCATCCTCTATTAAAAAAAATGACTCATGTTATGGTTCATATGTGTATATATAAGGAATTTAATATTGTATTATAAATTATATAAATAAATTTGTATCTCTGTAGGCTGATCATCGTCTGCCTAGAGGAGATCAACATATGAATAGATGGCATCAGCATGTGCAGCCTCCTCGACATCATCATAACCACCATGGGCAGCATCAGCATCATCAAAATCACCATCTCCTCCAGGGGCAACCTCACTCTATGGACCTATACATACATTCTCGTAGCTCGTGCAAACATTTTGCTAAGCTAGGGGCAACCCTCACCTCCCACAACTGCTATACCAAATTGCCCGACATGGCACTCAATGAACCAAGAGCATAATCCACTGCTCGATGATGGGCAGGTGCTGGAACAACCGGTGTAGGAAGAGGAACTAAGGGAACATCACGGACACGGTTTCTAACTCTATCGCTCAATTTGGCCCCCGACCTATCTTGGGGCATGCCTCTCCCGACCCCTTGAAATGATCTAATGTCCAAGTAATTGGGTTTTTTACCCAATTCAAATTCGGCCCACAATTTTTTCAAAAAATACATGGGAACCTCATGATTGGAGTGTGGCGGATAGTCAAAGACCATCCACCACTACTCCCAAAAGTGTCTATCTATGCCAGGGTGCCTACACCATCGAATAGAGATTTGTGGCTTCTTTAGATCTATCTCTTCACCCGTCTTAGGGTTCACAAAATATCATTTCAAATCCATTTTTGTTATTTTTAATTCATTGACTTGTTTGGATGATAGGCCATCAACGTAAAAAGCATGCAATCCCTCCCTTCAACTACGATAGCTATCCAACTCGCTATCTAAAGCCTGTACAGATTGAACAAAGCCTTGCATACTATCTGCAAGGCGTAATAGTTGTGGAGGAGGATGAGGCTCGCATCTAATGGTGTGGATGTCTCTAATCAAATAATCAATATTCCTCCTAATAGTTTGTCTCAACTGATCGGGTGGAGTGGAGGTGGAGGTGGAGGTGGTGCTAGACCTAATAGCTCATCTATCTCAAACTCATCCATTATGTGAAAATAATCTGCATATATATACAAACATAAAAATTTACAATTACTATTTAATTTACATTTCACCTTCGAATTTTTTTTATAATTAAATACAATTTACCAACTTAAATATAAAAAAAGGAAACTCACATAGATCTATATTATTAATAGGTGGATCTATTTTAATAATAAGCATCATTTAAGAAATATTATCCACTTAAATCAAAGTATAAGAAATATTCTACAAAATAAAACATCATTATGCCCATGCAACTCAAACAATACTTTTTTACCTATTTTTCTTAATATATATCATTTTTTAATAATCATTATATAAATCATTTTTAATATGGAACATGAATTTGATTTAACATAAGGAACAATAGAGGACCAAGACCATGTGAAAAGCAAATAGCACGAGGCAGCGAGAAAGGCCAGGTTCAAATTTCAAAATTAGAAGGCGGCAATTCGGAAGGGGCTCTAGGACAGCAAGCGGCTAGCGGTTCAAAGAACACAGTGGAAGGTAAAGTATCTTCTAGAAGGGACCTCAAGAATCCGACAATCCCAGAAGATCTTAAGGGGGGACCCAGTTTGAATGGATATATTGGCAAGTGGTCCCCTCTGTTTGGGGTCAAACCCAAAGGTAAGTCTTCACTGCCCCTGGTTAAAAATACCTCGAATGTGTCTCAGGGAAAGTTTTCCATCTTTGTTCCAGACCAAATCATAGACCATAATATTGCTAGAATGGAAAATACTTTGATTGGTAATTTTTTTGGGATGAGACCGAATATAGAGATCGTTCGTGGATTTGTTAAAAGAAAGTGGAACTTGAAAGGCCAGGTAGATGTGGTTACAATGAACAAAGGATGTCTGTCGTTCTCTTTCTCTTGTGAGGAGGATATAAGAAACATTCTCTGTAGTGGATCCTGGGCAATAGGAAAATATATCATGTACATCCAGAAGTGGTACCCTAATGCGGGAAGAGAAAAAAAATTTCTAGTTCAAGTTCCAGTTTGGATTAAACTCCCTGGGCTCCCAATGGAATACTAGGAGGAAGATGTACCTGCAGGAATAGCCAATACCTTCGGGGATCTTATTACTATTGATCATGTCACGACATCCAGAAGAAGGCTTATTTATGCTAGGATTTGTGTAGGAGTTGGACCTGATACGAACATGCCAGAGGAGATAGAGATAGAATCTAAACTTGGGAAGTGGAGATCAAATATTGTTTATGAATCAATCCCTTTTTCCTTCTTTCATTGTAAAAAAATAGGACACTAGGCTAAAAAATGCCCAAATAATGAGGTCAAATCTCATCCCCAAGCTAAGGTTTGGAGAAAAGTAGACAACTCTTTGAAAGCTTCGGATTCTAATAATCTAGATCAGGAAAAACAGTCTCAGGTTGGAAGGACGGAGGTAGAACTCATCAGTGAAATGGGAAATGAATTGAAGAAAGGAGATAGTAAAAAAACAAATCATCAAGAGATGGAGCAAAGTGGCAAGGATCCAAGGCATGGAGAAAGAAAATCTAAAGACAACAAACAGAATGAGGAATCAAAAGAGGATAAGACAAAGTTAATCTCAGATAAGTATGAGAGTAATGGAGATAAAAAATCCAAAGGAAACAAAGAGGAAGGAGATAATTTTAACCTAGTATCTAATTCTCTTGAATTAGATAAAGAAACGGATTGGATTCAGGATGCCCAACCTGATAACATTCTGGATCAAGGATTGTCGGAGATCTCATTAGCTTCTCTAGTAAAGGTAAAGCTGATATTTCCAGAGGAAAAAGAACCAAAATGGGGAGATGAGGAAGACATCAAAAAGGCACTGGGGAAGTGTGAATCAAAGAAGGAGGAAGAAGAAGTAGCAGAGGACAAAAGAAAGAACAAGCAAAAAAAAAAAGAATAACAATAACATTAATAATAGTACATTGACTAGAAACACCGAAAGCAGGCTTGGGGATGTGGGGGTGCAACATACTTCTCCAGGAAGACATTCAAATGCTAAAAAGAGGTTAATGGAAACAACCAGGAATATTGCAGATGGGACTCAAAGAACCATATTTGAGGCAGGTATTTCTAAAAAACCATGAAGATCATCTCTTGGAATATTTGAGGATTGAACAGTCCTCACAAACATGATTTAGTTAAAAGTATGATTAGAGACAAAAACACTGATATTTTTTTGATTCAAGAAACCAAAATGGCAAAAGATAAAGTAGAAAGTTTGAATATGTTAAAAAATGGAGGAGTTAGTGGAAGGATCTCAGAAGGTGCCTTGGGAGGTATTTTTACTCTCTGGAACAAAAACAATGTAGAAGGATAGGTGCTGATTCAAGACAACAACTTGGCTTGTATCAGATTTAAGCATCTTAAAAATTGCACTACTTGGGTCTTAACTAATTTGTATGCTCCTAACACTAAGACCGACAAAAGTGGTTTGTGGAGAAATCTTACTTTGTTAAGAAGTAGTTTTGCTGATGATAGCTAGGTTATTATGGGAAATTTCAACACCCCTTTGAAGGAAAATGAGAAAAAGGGAGGGAGTCAAGCTAATCTGGACAGTAGATTAGACTTGATGGACTTTATTAACAATAATTCTATCCATGACCTAGAGCTACAAGGAGTTAAATTTAACTGGACTAATACAAGAAGTGGCGAGGATTTAATTCAAGTTAGACTTGATAGAGCTCTTCTATCCCTAGATTGGTTTAACCTTCATGTCTGTTCTTTATCTTCTCACATAAGGGCAGGATCAAATCATTACCCAATTGCCTTTACGATGGAGGCAAAGAATAGAAGGAGGCATTTCCCTTACAAATTTTAAAGAATGTGGACTAAACATCCGGATATGGAAAGCAAGATTAAGGATTGGTGGTAGGTCAGTATTGAAGGAAATGCCATGTACAGAGTGGTTAAAAAGTTGAAGATTGTAAAAGAAAATGTTAAGAAGTGGAATAAGGAGTTCTTTGGGAATATCTTTGCCTCGAAAGACACAATCCTCTTAGAGCTAAAGGATATTCAGGATGAGATACAAAATAATGGTTAGACTAATACTTCAAGAGATGCTGAAGATGTTATCCTTATGAGATATCATGACATAATAGCCAAAGAAGAAACCTACTGGAAACAAAGATCAAGAAATGTTTGGTTGAAGGAAGGGGACATGAATACTAAATACTTCCACATGTCCACCCTGAGACATAAGGCCATTAAAATAATATCTCAGATTAAAGTGAATGGAAGAAGTGTTGAAGAAGAAGAACCCATGAGTAGGGCTGTTATGGATTTTTTCTCCAATCTACTTGCTAAGGATCAGAATTTGGATATGCAAGCCCAAAAGAATCTTCTAGATTGCATTCCTACAATCTTAGGGGATGATCAAAATTCTCACCTAATTTCTATCCCATCCCATGATGAGATTTTGAAAGTTGTCAACTCCTTTGAAGGCAACAAGGCCCCAAGCCTGGATTGTTTTCTCATGTTCTTTTTTCAAATGTACTGCCATATTATTGGAGATGATGTGTCCAGAGCTGTGAAAGAGTTTTTTGGTGCTAGAAATTTTTTGAAAGAGGTAAATGACACTTTTATTGCTCTTACTCCCAAAAAGATGGGGGTTGATTCTATGGATCTCTTTAGACCTATAAGTCTATGCAACTCTCTTTATAAGATAATTTCCAGGGTTCTAACTTCTAGAATCCTGAAGTTTCTTCCCTCTATCATATCTCCTCAACAAAGTGGTTTTGTCTCGGGTAGACAAATCTTGGACTCGATCATCTCAGTCCATGAAAATATCCATTCTTTGTCTGACTCTAAAAAAGAAGGCTTTTTTCTGAAGCTTGACCTATCTAAAGCCTATGACATAGTGGATTGGGATTTTATGATGGATGTGCTCTCTGCTTTTGGCTTCGGCTCTAGAAGTATTAATCTTATCAGACAATTAGTTTCCTCGTCTTCTTTCTCTATTTTAATGAATGAATCTCCTTCCCCTTTCTTTAAAGCCTCTAGAGGACTCAAGTAGGGAGATCCCCTCTCCCCGGTTATCTTTATTATAATGGCGGAGTGTCTAGGGAGATGTATTGGGAAGCTGGTTGAGAAAGGGAAGTTTTGTGGATTGAATCCATCTTCAGCAGATCAAATCTATTCTCATTAACAGTTTGTTGATGATTCTATAATAATGGGGAAAGCTACGGTACAGGACTCTAGAAGTTTAAAGAATGCTTTGGATAGTTATGGTTCAGCTACTGGACAACTTATTAATTGGTCTAAAAGTTTTGTTTATTTTATCAACACCTTGGAGAGAAGGAGGATTAAAATAAGTAATATCCTAGGTTGTCAATCAAGGAGTCTTCCTTCTTCCTACTTGGGGCTCCCCTTATGCGATGATCCACTTGACACTTTTTTGGGAGCTTTGGTGGATAAATTCCACAAGAAGCTAACTAACTGGAAGGGTTCTCTTCTAAGCCAAGATGGTAAGGTCCAGCTGCTAAAATCTACTCTTAAAAGTATCCCTCTTTATGCCATTAGTCTCTTTATAATTCCTGCCAAGTATGCGAAGGCTATTGAAAAGATTCAGAGAACTTTTTTATGGACAGGGGTTGAGGAGAAGAAGAGAATGAATCTGATTGCTTGGAATAAGGTATGCAAGCCAATAAGAAAGGGAGGACTGGGTCTTAGAAGAATAAGAGACATAAATGAGTTCTTTGTGGCCAAGCAGATTTGGAGAGGTATACAAATCAGGGAGAGTGGAAACTGATATGGGACAACAAGTATAAAAGACAATGTCCAACTCTTCAAAGCTTCCTTAAAGCGGAAAATATTCCAATTGGCTCCAACATTTGGAAAAATGTTTTTAGAACAAGAGACTTAATTGCCAGAGGTGCAAAATGGAAAATGGGGAAAGGGAATCTTATCCAATTCTAGGATGATTCTTGGTTGCTAGAGTCCCCTTTGACTGAAAATCCTGAGTGGAGTAGATATCAGAACCAGAGCAAGGAAAGATTTGGTTCTATAGTGGGTGATTACTGGGAAGATGGACAGTGGAAGGATTTATCTCAGGTGGATCACTCCTTTGGAAGTCTGAACAAAGTTATGAACTCTATGGTAAGGGTTGAAGAGGAAGACCAATTAATTTGGAAACTCACAGCAAGTGGTACATTCACTGTGGCTTCTCTTTATTATCATCAGTAATCTAACATGGAAAGCCCATGCTAGGCTAAGGCATGGGTGAAAGGCCTCACCCCTAAGATTAACATTTTTTTCTGGACAACCCTTCAAGATAAAATTCTAACAATTGAGAATATCAAAAAAAGAGGTATGAGCATGCCTAGTGTTTGTACTCTATGTAAGCAGAATGAGGAGACCATTAATCATATGCTCTTTCATTGCCCTTTCTCTGCTGATGTTTGGGGAAGATGTCTGGACCACTTAAAAATCAGTTGGGGCTTCCTAGAGTCGATTCAGGAGGTGTTCAACTCTTGGCATCATCCTTCAGGGAATAAGTCTACTACTTTATTGTGGAAACTTGCCTTACCTCATATGTGCTGGGGTATATGGAAAGAGAGAAATGATAGAGTTTTCAGCGAGAAGGTAAATCTAAGGCTAAAATTGTGTTTGAGAAAATAAAAAGAAATATAGTGGAAAATATGAATATCATAGGAGGCATTGATAATCCTCAAGACAAGGATGATCAATTTATCTACAATAAGTGGAGATTAAAGGGTCGAGAGAACTTTCAGATCAATCCTAGAGAGGGTGTGATATGGGTCAGCCCGCCCAATGGGTGGATGAAAATTAACTTTGACGGTGCTTCAAAGGGTAATCCGGGTGTTGCAAGATGTGGAGTGGTCCTTAGGGACGAATAGGGAACATGCAAAATCATAAAAAACATCCCCATAGGAAATCATACAAACCATGTAGCTGAAGCTATGGCGGTTTATCATGGGATGATCCTTGCTAAGGAAGCCAAATGCACTAGAGTCTAGTGTGAAGGAGATTCATTGAACATAATCAACTGTTTAAATATGAAATTCCCGCCTTCCTGGTCAATTAGCAATGCTATTAAAGCAACTAAGAAAATTATGAAGAATTTGAAATGTGTGTTTTTACACATGTGTATAAGGAAGCCAATTCTTGCGCTGATTGGGTTGCCAACCTGGCTTGCCAATCGGAAGACATCATTACTAGTTATGGTGAACGCGAGATTGCAAGTGAAATGAAATCCCTGCTTAATCTAGACTGCAGCCAGGCTAGGCAACGTGGTACTTTTAATCATAGTTTCTAATGCCTCTTCCACTTTTATCGATGCAGGGTTATTTCGGAGGTAATGAGCATTTATATAGGTGTCTTCTCATAATTTTCTGGCATGAATTCTAGGCATTTTTACAGGTCCTCCACAAAAACCAAAGAAGAGGTTTTGAAGCCAAGAGAAGGAATTTTAAGGAAAGTGCAAAAAAAAATGGGAGGTAATAAGAAAAGATTCAAACCCACCTCTTGCTCAGACTGGACAAAGAACAACGAAGTGTGGGATATCCTTTAGCAGGGGGGGTCTATATGTGTTCATGGAGAGGCTAAGTGGGAAAGATCCCATGTAATGCCTCGCCAGAAACCCTAAAGGAAAAACATCACAATCTATGCAACTAGGGTGAACTAATTTTTTTTTTAAAAAGAACAAGTGTGAAATTATAACCATTGCACACCTAATAACACAATAGAAGTCTAACACATGATTCCCTAAGGGTCACCAATGAAGATTACTTCGTAAATTATATTAACACCACGGAAAAACCTACTGTACAACTTTATAGGAAAATTAAATGTTTAGGATAAAAATTCCACAATGAAAGAATTCAATGTACTCCAAAGCAATCATTTAATATATACAAAATAATTAAGTAACTGAAATAACATGCATTCCAATGTTTCTCTGTTTTACAATATTCGAAAATACATGTTTACAAAAATACACCATGAATTAATATGTTACAAAATGAAGGTTACATAAAAGTTTCGATACAAGACCTCAAGGTTTCAACTGAACAATGGTTACGAACAAGAGCTGGTACATGAACCACGAACCAAGAACATCAGCAAAACCCTTCCTCGCCTAAAGATACATTTTAGAACATCCGATGGGAAGTGGCACTACCACCCGACCATGTGATCCCGAAATGGAACCACTCCACTGTGCTAGGAGATAGTAGAAAACCCTCAAACAAGAAAAATAAGACAAGTACGAAAGAAATACATGACTCTGCAAACATTCATGTGACTCAACTCACAAACACTAGTGACTCTAAGGAGAGAGTGTCATTGCATAGCTTAAGATGGATACCATGGTACAGCCTCCTAGGTCCCGACTCTCTGTCCTGATAACCTCTCCCCGCTTTCAGCTCCAATTAAGTCTCATGCGGACCCTACCAATCCTTTCATGAAGACAAGGTGGTAAGTTTGCCATTTCAAGCCTTCTCATAACATTATGAGCCCTATACAAGCACTACACCTATGCACGAGGCACATTATCTTAATTAATGTTTATCTCACCCATCCCAAATCAATTATTAGGTTATCACTTTTTATCCAACTTTTGACGGGTTATCCTGTCATCCACTTCGGGCACGGCCCCCGCTCGAAAGCCACTCTCTCTCATAGGACACTACAGGAAAGGTCTCTCTACGAGAAGTCTATGGCAAAACAGACAACCATACTTAATCCTAACAAACCACAGGTGAAGGATACACGATTTACTAACCAAAGGTTGACCATTTGGACAAAACACACAATGGCTCACATCCATAAAGTTATACCTCGACACCTGACCAAGGAAACATAGGACACAATGATAATGCAACAAGAATTGGAATTTAAACTTGTCAGAAAACACCATTTACACATGATCCTAACACATACAATCTTTCCTTAAAACAGTCAAATGCATAGACAACTTGCATATAAAGACTTCCAGAAAATAAGAATTACAACTATATTAATACACTATTTAATAAGTCATAAACCTAATGTTTCAATAGTAAGCCATTACTCCCCAAACTCTCCTAGAGAAGCAACTAATAAGTCTTAATACCTAGATTTTGATTTCAAGCATAAATTTCTTTCATATAATAATAATAAAAAGTGTACAATATGTTCTTAAACTACAATATTCTAATCATTTAAACAAAATTCCACTACTATAGCGAATAACTTAATTAAATCTAAAACCCTATGATTTTTCATTTAACTATCCCAAACGACTAATAATACCTTTCCATAACCATAATATAACCAAGATCATAATCATAACTTATAACAAAAACTTCCATAAATAATAAGCAAAAACTAAAGTAATTCCTGACCTCTTGTAATCTTGACCGGTTTCCAAGACCTCGACACCCTTCCGCCAAATAGTAACGTTCCTTGCTTGTTAACTTATCTCCAATTCACTCCCAACTCTATCTCAAATCTATCTCTCTTTGATACTTCAAAAGTATCCTCTCTATCTCTCTATCCTATTCTATTTTACTCCTTCCTTCTATTCTTCCTTCTATTCTATTCTTCCTTCTATTCTATTCTTTCCTCTACTCTATTTTTTTCCTCTACTCTATTCTTTTCCTCCCGAGGTCTATCATCCTTCCTTGGAAGCAAATGAATCTCCCCCTTCCTTCCTTCCTCCCCACCTCTATTTATCCTAAAATTCCCTATGACTTCTCCCCACTAAGAGGCTTGATGATGGTGATTGATGAGGAGTCTTCAATGAAATGCGTTGAGTTTCAACTTGACTTTATCTCAACTCATAATTAAACTAACTATTTATCCATACTTTACCCTACATGTCTAACATGTTACTGCAGTTCGTAGAGCATGGATCAGCTATGCAACTCTCCCTATCGATGGTTTTCCTATTACTACGACACACATGTCCTCTCATTCATTTCCCTCTGTAGTTATAAACCAAAGGTTGTGGACTTCTTCCATGTTACTACCGTGGAAACTATTAGTCGGTATAAATTCGCATGGAAGGAGGGAGTTATCATGGACGAGATCATTGCTTATGCTGCCAGATCTACCCACAGTCTCCACGTTATCTGTTGACCAATCCTCAATTGGCAGTCGATGTTCATCATGGAGTTTGTTAACTAAATGGGAGGAGCGGTCGACGTCTAGTTAAATAGAAAAGGAGAGGGGTCGGCAAGTTACAAACAACTATCAAACACTTGAGTGTTTGTCATGGGCGAGATTATAGTTCTCGCTGCCAAGTCGCCCTCTCTTATACCACACATGCCTCGCATTTAACCTGCCATCACGGTGTCACCTGCTACGTAGTGCTTGGAACAACATTACCCATCGAAGTCTCTGCTTGCAACGTGGAGCATGTTTCGTCGCAAGAGGAGGAGTGATATGATGTTACATGGGATAGCCAACGTGGTTTTCTACTTGCTACGTGGAGTATGCCTTATCGAAAAGGAGGAGGGTCAAGTTTGGTTTAATGAAAAGGGAGAGGGGTGGTCAGTGGTAATACCGATCCCTCCCTTTTATATAAGGGGGGTGGTCGATATTACTATCGACCACCCTAGTTTTATTACTTTCCAACCCGCCACCTCCATTATTCCAAATTTTTAGTTTTTAATTTATTTTATTTTAATTTCTATTTTCTTAATATATTTTTAATATTTAATTAATGACTTTCAGTAATATATATATTTAAACAATAATATTGTTAATGATTAATAACCCTTTTTCAATATATAATAATATATACTATACATGACTTATTTTATTTTATATGTTATATTAAAGAAAACCTAGTAAAATAGGACATATAGATAATAATTGAATTATATATATATATATATTACACGTTCGATTTATTAAATCTAATGTAAAAAGTATATTAAATATGGTATATATAATTCTAATTTATATACATGCATATTAAAAAACATAATAGTTCAAATTGACGATATTATCTAATGATAATTCAATCACTTAAGCATTATTTAAAATAACTACACATAATTAACAATCGCCCTCGTGTATATATATATATATATATATATATATATATATATTCAAACAATCAAGTCGCAATTATCGAACTGACATGCATAAGAAACTCATATATTTGTAAACAATGTTAAGACACTAGATCGCTTAACCCCTTTGTTTTCTTCCAAATATAAAACTACTTTTTACTCTTATAGACGAAATAAACGTAACAATTACCAATGACACGCAATAGTTAAAAACAATAAACACACAAACTGATCAAGCATCAAGCGACTTCTCATAAAGGTCAAACAACAAAACACGAAGTTCAATGACTGACAGGACGACTAACTGACGACACTCACCCAAGTGTAACTGAACAAAAATAGGGTCAACTACTATCTCCTCCACTTCCATCGGAAAATATAAGGCACACTCAAACCTATGAAGCCAGGTGAAGACGATACCCCGTACCTACCCGGTACTTGTACCTGCAATATCCTGCATCACCGAACCACACATGCGTCTATATAATATAGAAAACACTGCATACACACCGATGAAGGAGAATCACGATGTTCCCTGTCTCACCGAAATGAGTGAAGGAAAATCGTCTCCTTGCATCCAATACACTCTCAGACACACAACATACATTGCATAGATAAAGTAAAGTGCCAGTATATAGCAATAATCCATAAAATGCCATAAACCACAAGTACTAAAATACTGCAAATAAATTATGCATTCCATCTCCATATGAAGCATGAAATAATGTCATATAAGTCTAAATAACAAAACATGGTAATGTATCCACTGAAAACAACAAGAATAAAATATGAGTCCAAACGAGTAGGGGTACTACATTCTCGCCCCCAAAACTAGGCTTACTCCTGGAAGCCTAAAACAAATAAGAATTCAACTCTCGAAATAGGTTTTGCACCAGGAACCAAGTCTATGTGAAAGTCTATGTCTCGATTTGGAGGCATACTCGGAATATCCAACAGAAATACATCAGCATACTCTCAAAGAATATGGTGACTATCAAGAGCAATTTCTCAACTCTTTTACTCATCCATGTCCTCAAGAGTAACTGCAAAAAACTAACACCCTCTACGCATGCACCGCTTAAGTTTCATAGTGGAGATCATACGTAGGGATATCGGTCTCTTAACTCCAACAATCTCCACTTTCTTACCTAGGTCATCTAAACACTCCATTGTTTCTTGCGACAATCTACTATGAGAAGATAGCCAATCCATCCCCAACAAAATTCCATAAGTACCCAAAGGAATGACTCGAAGGTCAACTGAAATAACTATGGTTCCTAGGTCCAACTCACAATTGGGAACAAAGGCATCTATGGAAACATAGACACCTGTAGCCAACTCTACTGGCCACCTCCCCTAGTTTTCTTAACCATGACCTAGCAATGTATAAAGTAAACGGTTCAGACCTATGGCAAGGATAAAAAAAGGGAAACACAAACATTAAGACCTAAGCAAAAAGGTCAAGTTGAATAGGCTCACTACAAACCTAGAGTACCCAGTGTTGAAACTTAAGCTTTGATACCAAATGTAATGCCCCGCTAGAAACCCTAAAGGAAAAACATCACAATCTATGCAACCAGGGTGAAATATTTTTTTCTTTTTAAAAGAACAAGTGCGAAATTATAACCATTGCACGCCTAATAACACAGCAGAAGTCTAACACATGATTCCCTAAAGGTCACCAATGAAGATTACTTTGTAAATTATATTAACACCATGGAAAAACCTACTATACAAATTTATAGGAAAATTAAATGTTTAAGATAAAAATTCCACAATGAAAGAATTCAACGTACTCCAAAGCAATCATTTAATATATACAAAAGAATTAAGTAACTGAAATAACATGCATTCCAATGTTTCTCTGTTTTATAATATTTGAAAATACATGTTTACAAAAATACATCATGAATTAATATGTTACAAAATGAAGGTTACATAAAAGTTTCGATACAAGACCTCAAGGTTTCAATTGAACAATGGTCACGAACAAGAGCTAGTAAATGAACCACAAACCAAGAACATCAGTGAAGCCCTTCCTCGCTTGAAGATACATTTTAGAACATCTGATGGGAAGTGGCACTACCACCCGACCATGTGATCTCGAAATGGAACCACCCCACCATGCTAGGAGATAGTAGAAAACCCTCAAGCAAGAAAAATAAGACAAGTACGAAAGAAATACATGACTCTGCAAACATTCATGTGACTCAACTCACAAACACTAGTGACTCTAAGGAGAGAGTGTCATCACATAGCTTAAGATGGATATCATGGTACAGCCTCCTAGGTCCCAGCTCTCTGTCTTCGTAACCTCTCCCAACTTCCGGCTCCAATTAAGTCTCATGCGGACCCTACCAATCCTTTCATGAAGACAAGGTGGTAAGTTTGCCATTCCAGGCCTTCTCGTAACATTATGAGCCCTGTACAAGCACTACACCTATGCATGAGGCACATTATCTTAATTAATGTTTATCTCACCCATCCCAAATCAATTATTAGGTTATCACTTTTTATCCAACTTTCAACGGGTTATCCTGTCATCCACTTCGGGCACGACCCCCGCTTGAAAGCCACTCTCTCTCATAGGACACTACAGGAAAGGTCTCTCTATGAGAACTCTATGGTGAAATAGACAACCATACCTAATCCTGACAAACCACAAGTGAAGGATACACGATTTACTAACCAAAGGTTAACCATTTGGACAAAACACACAATGGCTCACATCCATAAAGTTATACCTCGACACCTAACCAAGGAAACATAGGACACAACGATAATGTAACAAGAATTAGAATTTAAACTTGACAGAAAACACCATTTACACATGATCCTAACACAGACAATCTTTCCTTAAAACAGTCAAATGCATAGACAACTTGCAAATAAAGACTTCCGGAAAATAAAAATTACAACTATATTAATACACTATTTAATAAGTCATAAACCTAATGTTTCAACAGTAAGCCATTACTCCCCAAACTCTCCTAGAGAAGCGACTAATAAGTCTTAATACCTACGTTTTGAATGCAAGCATAAATTTCTTTCATATAATAATAATAAAAAGTGTACAATATGTTCTTAAACTGCAATATTCTAATCATTTAAACAAAATTCCACTACTATAGCTAATAACTTAATTACATCTAAAACCCTATGATTTTTCATTTAACTATCCCAAACGACTAATAATACCTTTCCATAACCATAATATAAGCAAGATCATAATCATAACTTATTACAAAAACTTCCATAAATAATAAGCAAAAACTAAAGTAATTATTGACCTCTTGTAATCTTGACCAGTTTCCAAGACCTTGACGCCCTTCCGCCAAATAGTAACATTCCTTGCTTGCAAACCTATCTCCAATTTACTCCCAACTCTATCTCAAATCTATCTCTCTTTGATACTTCAAAAGTATCCTCTCTATCTCTCTATCCTATTCTATTTTACTCCTTCCTTCTATTCTTCCTTCTATTCTATTCTTCCTTCTATTCTATTCTTTCCTCTACTCTATTCTTTCCCTCCTGAGGTCTACCGTCCTTCCTTGGAAGCGAATGAATCTCCCCCTTCCTTCCTTCCTCCCCACCTCTATTTATCCTAAAATTCCCTATGACTTCTCCCCACTAATAGGCTCAATGAAGGTGATTGGTGAGGAGTCTTCAATGAAATGCGTTGAGTTTCAACTTGACTTTATCTCAACTCATAATTAAACTAACTGTTTATCCATCATTTACCCTACACGTCTAACATGTTACTGCAGTTCGTAGAGCATGGATCGGCTATGCAACTCTCTCTATCGATGGTTTTCCTATTACCACAACACACGTTCCCTCTCATTCACTTCCCTCTGCAGTTATAAACCAAAGGTTGTGGACTTCTTCCATGTTACTACCATGGAAACTATCAGTCAATATAAATTCGCATGGAAGGAGGGAGTTATCATGGACGAGATCATTGCTTATGCTACCAGATCTACCCACGGTCTCCATGTTATCTGCTAACCAATCCTCAATTGGCGGTCGTTTCATCGTGGAGTTTGTTAACTAAATGGGAGGAGCAGTCGACATTTGGTTAAATAGAAAAGGAGAGGGGTCGACAAGTTACAAACAACTATCAAACACTTGAGTGTTTGTCATGGTCGAGATTATAGTTCTCACTGCCAAGTCGCCCTCTCTTATACCACGCATGCCTCGCATTTTACCTGCCATCACGGTGTCACCTGCTACGTAGTGCTTGGAACAACATTACCCATCGAAGTCTTTGCTTGCAACGTGGAGCATGTTTCATCGCAAGAGGAGGAGTGATATGATGTTACGTGGGATAGCCAACATGGTTTTCTACTTGCTACGTGGAGCATGCCTTATCGAAAAGGAGGAGGGTCAAGTTTGGTTTAATGAAAAGGGAGAGGGGTGGTTGGTGGTAATACCGACCCCTCCCTTTTATATAAGGGGGGTGGTCGATATTACTATCGACCACCCTAGTTTTATTACTTTCCAACCTGCCACTTCCATTATTCCAAATTTTTAGCTTTTAATTTATTTTATTTTAATTTCCATTTTTTTAATATATTTTTAATATTTAATTAATGACTTTCATTAATATATATTTAAAAAATAATGTTGTTAACGATTTCTTAATAACCCTTTTTCAATATATAATAATATATACTATACATGACTTATTTTATTTTATATGTTATATTAAAGAAAACCTAGTAAAATAGGACATATATATAATGACTTTCATTAATATATATTTAAACAGTAATGTTGTTAACGATTTCTTAATAACCCTTTTTCAATATATAATAATATATACTATACATGACTTATTTTATTTTATATGTTATATTAAAGAAAACCTAGTAAAATAGGACATATATATAATAATTGAATTATATAATTATATATATATATATATATATATATATTACACGTTCGATTTATTAGATCTAATGTAAAAAGTATATTAAATATGATATATGTAATTCTAATTTATATACATGCATATTCAAAAACATAATAGTTCGAATTGACGATATTATCTAATGATAATTCAATCACTTAAGCATTATTTAAAATAACTACACATAATTAACAGTCGCCCTCGTGTGTATATATATATTCAAACGATCAAGTCGCAATTATCGAACTGACATGCATAAGAAATTCTCATATATTTGTAAACAACGTTAAGCCACTAGATCGCTTAACCCCTTTGTTTTCTTCCAAATATAAAACTACTTTTTACTCTTATAGATGAAATAAACGTAACAATTACCAATGACACACAATAGTTAAAAACAATAAACACACAAACTGATCAAGCATCAAGCGACTTCTCATAAAGGTCAAACAACAAAACATGAAGTTCAACGACTGACAGGACAACTAACTGACGACACTCACCTGAGTGTAACTGAACAAAAATAGGGTCAACTACTATCTCCTCCACTTCCATAAGAAAATATAAGGCACGCTCAGACCTGTGAAGCCAGGTGGAGATGATACCCCATACCTACCTGGTACTTGTACCTGCAATATCCTATATCACCGAACCACACATGCGTCTATATAATATAGAAAACACTGCATACACACCGATGAAGGAGAATTGCGACTTTCCCTGTCTCATCGATATGAGTGAAGGAAAATCGTCTCCTTGCATCCAATACACTCTCAGACACACAACATACATTGCATAGATAAAGTAAAGTGTCAGTACATAGCAATAATCCTCAAAATGCCATAAACCACAAGTACTGAAATACTGTAATAAATTATGCATTCCATATCCATATGAAGCATGAAATAATGTCATATAAGTCTGAATAACAAAACATGGTAATGTATCCACTGAAAACAATAAGAATAAAATATGAGTCCAAATGAGTAGGGGTACTACATCCCACAATTACCAACTATTTCATCAAGAACTGAAAAAATGGCAAAATCCTGGTCAAGTCCCAGATGATGAATGTTGATGAGGAGGTCATTGCTGAGGCTAGATGATGATTACCAAGGGCATGAAATTTTATAAGGACTGCAACATATCAGATAAAGCAGCGCACAAGTTCCCATTCACAGATGATGAGGGGAGAAAGATGGTGAAAATCGACAATTCCTACCATGCCCCAAAGAGGATATGCAGGCCATGGAGGTTTGTTTTATTTGCTTCTATCGCCTACATTACTTTGGATGGTAGTTTTACTAGAGCCCAGGTCATCACTTTGTCCTTCTCAACCATTTTTGCCATGGGGAAAAGGTGAGCTTGCCTTATTACCTAGCATGTTCTATGGACCATACTATCAAGGAGGTTCAGAAAGATCCCAAAGGTGATCATGCCCTCCACTGGGGCTTATGGTTCTCGTTTATAAAATGCTTAAGGGGAAATGCATTGAAATGCCTATTAAAGGCAAAAATGCAAGAGATGAGACTATAGAGAGTGAAGCCAGCGGATTCAACTTTGATTCAGAGACTGAGGGAGATTCAGAAGAGACTAGTAAAAAAGGGAGGAATAAGGCTAAGAGGAAAAGGATTGTGGCGGATTCAAACATTTCTGAGTCTGAAACTAAATCCTTTGAGAAAAAAATTATTAAAAAAAAGAAAGGGAAAGCAATTGGAAAGCAGATTTAGAGGAAGAACACTAAAAAAGGAAATAATAAAGACATCAGTCATGTTCTAGTTGATTCTGAGGCGGAAGTTGAGGAGAACAAGAAGGATGAGGGTTAGGATAAAGAGGGGGATGAAAACCCAGTGATGGGCAACATTGAGGGTTTGAACACCATAAGTCTGCAAAAGGAGGATAAAGGGGATAAAAGTGGTATCAATGATTATGATATTATAAAAGCTTTCTGTGTTACCATCGGAACCATGGTGAAGGATATTAACAGTTTGAAGACTGATATGATGACTATTACAAGAGTTACGCTTGGTGATAAATCCCTAGCAGAACATGTTAAGGAACTGGTTGTTGTACTTCACAATGCGGAAGCAATTGAATGTATGGTGGGTAAAATCATAGCAACGGAAAAAAAAGGTCAATGAGATGGAAGATAACAAGGAGATTAAAGGAATGAAAAATAAAATGAACAATCTGGGTAGCAGGATCGACAGACTGGAACTCATTGTGTTAAGAAGATTGCAGAACAAAATTTTCAGATCCTCAAAGCTTCGGTGGATAACATGAACATCCTGATCAATAGATTTGAGAACAATGCAGAGAAGGATGGTGACAAAGATCAACCGGACAAGAAGGGTCATGAAAAGAGGACCAGAGCTAATACAAGGACCAAGGGCGACATCAAAGGTTGTGAGCTAGAGGATTTGAAGACCTCGACAAACAACATGAAACAAATGGTTGTCCATGCCGAGGATATCATGAAAAGTATTTAGGTCTATGTCTTTGTTTCTGTAGGGGTTCTAGGTTCTGTCTTTTTGCTGTCGTTGTGTTGTCCTTACGCTGTCTGTTTCTGGTTTTTTATGTTATGTAAGCTGATCCCTTTTTGTTCGGGTGGGATCTTTCTAATTTTTGAAGTGATCAGGAACGTTTCTTTCATGTTCTTCAGATCTCCTGGCTTGTACAAGGTTTGGGTACCTTTCAAATACCTGCTTTTACTTAATCAAAACATAAGGAACATGAATTTGATAAACTATTTTGATTTAAGATAGATCAATATTATTTTAGGAACATGAATTTGATTTAACATCTAAAGATGCATTAGTATAAGTTCCATCAAAATCATAAAAATAATCATGAGAGAGAGAGAGAGAGAGAGAGAGAGAGAGAGAGAGTAGATAATGAATAAAATGACTCCACTGATTTAGATAATGAATAATCATCTCCTCTAGACTCCACTAAGGGCTCATTCTTGATTAAGATTTGTTTTTAGTTGGCATTTTGGGCCATCATAGTGCATTTGTATGTTTGTTATAGAGAGATGGATGATTACAATACCTATGATAGTTGTACTTTGGGACCCATAATAGTTGACCATCTTGTCATGAGAGGCTTCTAATCATAGTTTAATGGTAGCGTTGTGTAGTTACATAGTTGGTGTTATATTCTTGGTTGGATATCATGGTTTTTCTCTACCCTTTGGAAGATCTTAGTGTTTCCAATAACTTATTTGATTGGGGAGGACTATGCGTGAATTGGAAAGCCTATGCTTTTTGGTTCCTATAGTGATCTCTAGTTCATCTTTTCAAAGAAGGCAACTTCCATGGAATTACAATTTAGTACCCTTGCAATATTTAACCATTATCTTCAATTAGGCTACCACTTTATATTTTCAACTTGATAGGAATCGATTCAACTACTCTCTTTCGATTTTAACTAAATCCATTAAAGTCATAAGTTATATCTATGAACTTGTCAATACATGTACTGCTTTGTTGTGTTCTTTGCTAGAAACATGAGATGATTTAGTGATCGCAACTAGTAGTACTACACTGAGTTGAAGCTTGAATAAACAGTAGGTTCTCTACTCTTGGAGGAGTTAAAACAAAAAAAAACTATTTTTTTTAAAGGATGCATTGGTTATTAGAGGAAGATAAAATGATAAAGCAAAGAGAAAAAATAAGAAAAAGGACAAAGCTCCAAATCTAAAGTGAGATCTAAGTCTCTCAATAAATCCTATGTTAAGCTTTATAATTATGTCAAGAAAATCCACATAAAAATGAATGCAAGAAAAATATTACAAGAATGAATTAAATGATGATTTAGATTCAATAAATTATTAGGATGACAATAGTGATATAATTGTTATATAGTTGGAATGCATATATGTGAGGATACATGGATGATTAAATATAGAGTTTCTTTCCACATGACATTCTAAATTTCTCATTGAGGCATAATTTTACATTTAGTGTAATATTTTTTAAGTTCAAAAACATCTTTAGATGCACATTGCGACATTGGTAGAAGGTGGACTTTAGGAGTAGTTGAAATTTAGTATAATAATGTCATTTTAGAAACAATTGGGATACTTCACCAATAATGTCACTTTGATGACAAGTTGAAACTTTGACAACTTTTTATGACACTTTAACAACACTTAATGTTACTTCAATAGGTGCTAACATTTAGTGGCAATCTCACACTTTGGCAGCCATTGGACTTTATGGACATACTACCTCTAGGTTGGAATTTAATATCTAGCATCTCAATGACTCACCCTTAACATCTAAAAGTTCCATAAGGTTTTAAATAAATATACTATGGTGTAGCATGAACACATGAGCCACATTAGTGAAAAAGAACTTAGATATTTGAAAAATAAAAATCTTGTTGAGGGATCAACTAATTATTTTTTATTTTCGCTTTTGTGATAATTGTATATATGAAAAAAAATGTTTCTAATTTTATTTGAGATATACTTAGAGTGGGAGAAGTACTTGTAACTAGAATTGAAATCCAGGGTTTCTTATGCTATTGCTCAGTTATACTAAGGTAAGCAGATGTTTATCTCATGTGGGGAGCATTATCGACATTAAATCTCATTTAAAGAATTCAATATAGTTGCATATCTTACATCAAATTCAATATAGTTGCATATCTTACATCAAATTCAATCATTCTACAAAGAAAACACAAATCCATATCACATTATATAGGCATGATTTGCAATAGCTTGAAACTTAGCTGATGTTAAGCTCAAAAGAGAAAAGAAAAAAAAAACTTTCTTATTTATCACAGTTGTCAAAGTTTAAATACCTCAAAACATCATTTATGTATGCTTTTGGGGTTTGCTTCATTGTACAGTTCTTTAAGGAAAGCAAATTAAAATCTATAATCAAGACACAAATTTCAGACATCTTGTAAATATAGACATGTACAAGCATGCAAAAAGATCAATTATCTTATACAATTTAAGCTAGAATCAGTTGTAAAAAACCTAGATATAATCTAAAAGAATCTCTATTTGATACTAAATATACAGCAAGTAAAGCTTCTGCAAATTTCAATTACGAACAAGGCCACTAATTCAAATGTACAATTAGCACACAAACTTCAGACATTTTGTAAATTAACAAATGTAAAAAGCATGCTAAAAGATCAATTATCACCGACCACTTAGCTAGAATCAGAATTAAAAAAAGCTTAGATATGGTCTAAAAGAATCTCTATTTAGTACTAAAATGCAGAAAGTATAGATTCTGCAAATTTCTATTATGATCAAGGTCACTAAATTGATTACAATCTTATTCAGAAGTGCCTCATGATGATTAATAAGACATACTCGCCGATACTATCATATTAAGTGTTCAAACTGTAGATGTCTATTGTTAATTGAAAGTTTACTTCCCTTCAACTGGCCAGAAGCTTGTCTCCTTGCCAGCTTTCGTGACAGTTTGCAGAACTATCTCAGGTTTTATATTTCCTTTCACTGTCACTTTTTGCTCTTGCAAGTTCACATCATATGATTGAACCCCTGAAATCAACCACAATGTTTGTTGATTAGAACATCACAATGCAGGAAATCTACTTTAAGATACACTATGATTTGCTGAGTATCATTTAAGGTCTACAATGTTGATTTCCAGTAAATCCTGCGTGGCTCTTTAATGTCTGGGAATTGAGGCGCCAAGCTGTGCTACTGTATTCAGGGCATACTCACCCTGATCCCATCAGGATTCAAAGAAAGAAATTAAAACTTTTCAATTTGATTTGGTCCCAAAAATTCAATTCTAAAGTTATGGTCAAAAAGGGATATTAAAGTAACAAGAGTGTCTTGACATTACCTTCCATTTTGCTGAGCACTCGCTTTACAGCTCCAACACAACCTTGACAGGACATAGCAACCTTCAATACAACTGTCTGCATTGCAACAATTAAAAAGACACATATCATGTTTTATACTCAAATACGGACTCTTCAAGTCATTACCATGGAAATCTTTAAGCAATCAATTCCAAGTAAATAAGAATACACATATACAAGAACACAAAACAGCTAGAAAAAACTCAGAATAAAACTTGTTAATTTGAGTCAACGTGAGAAGGATGGACAAGCCATTCAGTTAAAAACTCATATTTAAATGACTTTAAGGCATTTAAGGTAAAGATTTCAGTTTACAGACCATATCATATTGAGTTAGCAACTCCAAGAAGGGAGTTCCATGGAGGGGGGTGCAGCTCTTATTCTTAATGCACGGGTGACTTCATTCAAGATGTAAAATGTATCTAGAATTAGAGAGAAAAATCAGATTATTGAACTCAAATAATCGGAGTGGTCAATTTATTAGAGAAAAGTTTGTGAGGGTGATGTAAACAGGGGCCTAGAGGTTTGACTTACATGCATAGATTTTTTGGGATCTTTTGCTGACAATTGGCTACCCTTTGACGAAATATTTATTATTTTTCAGAAAAATATGCAGGGACAGGTTTCTTTGCAATATCCTCTAAACTTGCAAGGGCAGAGGCAAATTATATTTGACATAGCAGCATTTAAAATAAAACTCTCTAAAATTATTGAGCATTTCCCAGAGAGAAAACTTAGTAGGCTCCCTTCAACAGGACCACTGCCCAACCATCATCATTACTGCTCTCATTTATGGCCAGTACCCTTATGTGTAATTCATAAATAAAGCATGACCAGAAACAGCAACTTCCATATGATAATTTGCACATCCTTACATTAGCAAAGTTCTTCTAATCTCCAATAACAGAACAGCAAAACATGCAAGCACAATACAACACAGGATACAAGTTATCCAAGATATCATAAAACTGGTTCTCTTCAAGAGGAAAATTATTTTGTTTCTTTAGAAAATGTAGAATTCACAACAGCCTTCTGTTTGAAACTTGTATGTGTACAAGCATTCACAAGTTTGACAATCTTACTGAAACTGTCAATCAGAAACTATATGTGTATCAAACAAAATACATCAATTAGACAATGGAAAAATTAAGTCTAAATTCCTCTAAAGTGGTCACAATAATTCTTTATTCATTTTAAATTACAACTTCTGCTGTAGCATTTTGCCCCACAAACTATGAACCCCAAAAAGATTAAATACATGTACAATAAATCATTAAAAGACACACAAGATCAGAGGAATTTCCTGTTATGAAGATTCCAGAGGATTCCAATTCTAGGTAAATCTGAAATGTACATGACAACACTCTTTTTTTTTCCTCTGGAGGAAAAGCAATAACTTCTTCAAGGGCTAATCACCCCAAAGGTTCTCATCATCATCTTGCACCATTTTATGCCCAATATTCTCATTATTTGGGAAAACAGAAAGGAAGAAACCCAAAAGTTATAAATTTATCATATTGAATGCTAGTTCACATTACTGGCAATCCCTACTAGGCCTTATGAACCAAAATTCTAGGCCATTGGAAAGGATTAACTTTTGAGACCCTAACTGCAGATTTTGTACAAGGGTAGCTGTGCCACACAATTGTACACAACTCCTATTTTGACGAGGATGAAAAACAAGCTGATCGTGGAAGTGGAGAGACACCAGATGCAAATATAAAAGAAGCAGAAAAGTAATAATGTAATGTGCTGCATCTGAATTAGGTAAGAGAAACGTGTTATATTTAATATAAAATTATAGTAAAAGAACTAAAGGAGCAGCTGCAGCAGTTTAGATTTGCTTTTTGTTGTACAATGTGTTTAGTTTCATTATAAGCATATGTTTTTGTTGTTCCCTACAGCTATTTAAACTTGATGAACATAGGAAAGTGTGGACCACACCATTTCTACTGACATGTGGTGCTTGAACTGAAGGCTATGATAATTTTGCCCATCATTGAATGCATATTTAAATAGTATTTAGTTTCCATAATTAGTGTAATCAGCTTCAAGATATTACTTTGGCAGTTTCTCCAGACTGAGGACTCAGAGAAAAAAACATTTTTCCTAGTAACTAACATCATGACATTTCAGTTTTTCAGGCCAAATATATGTTGAAATGCTTGTAATTAAATAACAACCACAAGGTAAAGGCAAAGTTAACAATCCATGGCATAATGAGCATAACCAAAGCAGTTTAAAGTTGGTCCAAGCAGCCCATTGTTCAAATTCGTTGAGTCCAATCTGTTCTGCCTGCATGTCTTTGTAAAACATTTTTGGTTACAGCTTATTATTTCATAGAATTTGAGACACCAGTTCTTACAGCATAAAGGTGATTTTCTATGAATGTATGAAGGAAGGGTTCGGTGCACTAGTGACCTTGTGGCTTTTGAGTAACTTGACAGGAATCACATGCAAGGTAACAGGTGATTTCCTAGAGGGTTTCTGATGCCCGGTATTATTTACTATCCTGATTTAGTGAATCTTGTCCGACACTACATAAATGCAGTCCCAAGTGTCTTTTTTACAGGTGAGTGATATTTGAATCAGTAATAGATCATCTGAGCTATCTTTCACAAGATAATAAGATTGGAACATAAGGATGAAAATATAAGTAGTTGCTAAAAAAGAGTTGAACCTTGCATCGCACAGCCAACTCACTGATCATATAGCAAGGTGTAAAAGTCTGCTTCATCCAAAATCAACAGGTTTTAAACTAGTAAAACATGGGCATTGAAGAAAAGATCATTGTTTCTCTATGTGTGAAGTAAACTTAAAGGCACCAAAAAATTCATGATGAGGTAAATCAATAATGACTTCAGGGCAACAGGGACCAAAAGCTTGCTGCTTTAGAACACTCATTCAAAAATCATGGGCAGTTTGCACAAATGGTTAACCTAATGCTTCAAGATGCTATCTTATGGAAGGTTTCTATCAAATACTTGTTGTGGCCACAATGTGCATCCAAGATGAAACTGCTCCTAGCTCCCTGATTAGCGATGTTCTGACTCTTAGGAACATCCTATGTAGATATCTTCCCTTGCTCTATCCAATGCTTCTCATGAGAAAAGGGAGAGGAAGCTGTAAGCAGATCTTACAAAGAAACAAACATTGCAAAAAGCATGGTGATGCTAAAATTACATAAATGCACACACAAGCTTTCTCTGATTAAAGACCAAAGGATGAAAGGAATCTTGGATGAGGAATGCAAAATGGGTCAGTTATCCTAATCATGCTGAGCAAAGCGATTACGAAGACTCAGAAAGTATGAAAAATTCAGAGATATTCTTGCAAGTGTTACAAGAAAAATGGGAGAAGATCAACTTGTAGCTTCTTTATATTGTGAGCAGCAATTTCTGAAGCTAAAAAGAGAGTTGAACATTGGAGTGCAAACAAGCGAATATCCCAATATTTAGGGTGCCTTTGATGGCTTTCAAATGAGAACTTTACTCAGTGTTAATATTGTTGTGAAGCTTATCTTTTCTCAAATGAGTGTATGAGTTTATTATGAATTCCATGCATATCAAATATCACTAAATAAGACCACCTTGTAGGACATGAAACAATTACCAAATTTGCAGAGGAATAGGATTTAATCTTGGCCATTGTTTGAGGTTCAGAGAATATGCTTTATGGAGTTCATTGATGCTACCGTTGCATCTCTATAATTATTAGATAAGCATTTGTGAAGTTTGTAACATATGTCATTGATAGTACATCAGATCTCCAGACAATATCATATTGAACCAGCAACTCGAAGGAAGGGTTACCATGGAGAGGGCTGCAGCTCCTACTTTTAGTGGACAGGTGGTTTCAAATTTTCCTGCAATATTTTAGTTGATATCTTCACCCTGAAAATTTGAGTGGTGATTTTTTCAAAGTAAAGTTTGCGAGGGTGCTGCATAGGGATTTACCATACCTACAGAGGCTTGTTTCGCTATGTTCCTGCCAAATTGATACAGTATTTTTCAACTATTTCTCAGAAAAATAATGTGTTGACAATTTTCATCGAATCTCCTGAAAACTTGGAAGGGCTAAGGTAATTTTTGTTTGGCATGAGTCCATGACATTGTTTCAAAGAAAAAGTTTCCTCAAATTATTGAGCAACATCCACGGAAGTCCCCTTCCATGGGAGCATTGCCTAATCATTATAATTAACACTCTCGTTTGGTGTCAATACTCCTATACGTAACAAATAAATGCACCACAACCATAAACAAGGCAACTTTCAAATGAAAATTTGTCATCTATACTAAACTAAGGCCTTCCAATTCCCTATGATAAAGCAATAAAATATGCAAGAGATCAAAGGCTGGCCCTTCTTATAAAGAAATATATCTAAATGTTTAAATCGTAAAGATTTCTTAATAAAACTGTGTATAGCTTTATTTGCATCCTGTTTTAATGTAAAGACAGCTATATACAATTTTTCTACAGATGCTTTACAGTTTATGTCATGGACTGTAAAAAGGCACATGTTTTTATCTTTGTTTATTTAGGAAATTAGCATACACAACAGCTTTCTATTTGGCACTCAGTTATGTAGAAGGGTTCTGAATAAGGTGAAATCTCTAAATCTAATGTAAAACATCAGTTTATTTATCTGAAAAAATAAAACTAAACCTGAATTTAAGCAGCCTCTATAACATGGTACACTGCAAACAAGACAATTCAGCAACTAAAACTCTTCCTTTATTTTTAAATTACAACTTCTACTATATAATTTTACCTTCCAAACTTTGAACACAGAAAAAAATAAAATGTACGACCAATAAATTACAATGCGCAAAAGACCCACAATTTTCTGCTAGTTAGCTAGTAGATTTTACTGAATTATCAACAATTCGAATGTTGTATCCAAATAATTCTTGGTTCTGATTATCTGAAATGCACACAATCACACAGACAATTTTAACAAAGAGAAAAAGCAATAACTCTTTTAAAGGCTAATCATATTGTCGGGAGCTTCCATAGCTGAATCACTTCGAAGTTCTTCTTGGTCTGTCTTACCCCATTTCAGTATCTCATGTTTCTATAAGAGGCAAAAAGTTAAACTTGTTTACATTGAAAGTACGCCATTCATTCCCATTACTGACGATCTCAATTATACCTTATGAAATCAGATACCCCGATAAAACTTCAATTCCTTTAACTGGGTATCTCAAAAGTTCAGTGAAAATCAAAACATGGATACTTAAGCTTATTAAAAATTGGAGCTAAATAGCCACCAGCACCTCTACATCTCATTCAACAAACAAAACCAAAAAAGCTTCTAAAAGTTTTAAAAGAAATTTCCGACTTACAGAACCAGAAACCAAAATCATATTTACATTAAACATATGCAGAAAATCATACCTCAGCCATTGCAACTGTCGATATTTGACAGCCAATTCGCGCCCTGCAGTTCTCGATGGTCTGAAACAAATGAGACGACCCTTCTATTTATAGTACTCCCAAGTTGATTTTATTATTTGTTATTCGGAATGTTTTTTTAAGGCCTTACTTTTGTAGTAATTAAGTAGGGCATGTGGTGGGAATATGTTTACCATGCGTCGCGTCACTTCTATAATAAGAAAAGAAACAGGGATTTAGGCCAACTAAATGACAATGGATTTTCTGATCGTGAAGGATGGAATATATTCAAGTTAATAATTTGAACGTATTTAGTGTGTTCCTCCCATGTTTTTTTTTTTTTTTTAGAAATTTGACTCTTTTATCTCTGGAAACTTCAGCAGGGTCTACTTTGGGTTTTATTGGGTTTTATATATTAATTAGTTAGAATGGGTTTGTGAATATTTAATAATAATAATAATAATATTTTTAGTTTAAATATTTGTAGATTTTTTTAATAGTAGTAAGAATAGTGTTATAATTTGAATTTGGAGGTTCGAGGATGGAGATCTTCTATATAGTACTTTTAAGTATAGGCATTCAATCTTGTATTAATGAGGAATAAATGAGTCAAAAGAGGACAATAGAGAGAGGGAACATAGATGATCACTTCGTTAGTTCTCCATTCACTATGGGTGCTCTATCATATAAGGGGAGAATTTGAATTTTGTTAGAAAAAGAGGGAAACAAACAACAATAAGTTGGAACTCCATCTATAGAAGTAGGTAAAAAAGAATTTGACCTATAGAAGATAAATGATCACCTCTTTAGTTCTCCATTCACTAAGCATGCTCTATCATATAAGGGGAGAATTGAATTTTGTTACAAAAAATGAAACAACAATAAGTTGGAAATCCATCTATAAAAGTAGGTCAAAATGAAGTGACCATCCTACCTCCCTTTATATAGTAAACCACCACCCAATCCCCACTACCCCTTATATCTAGTATATTAGTTCACAATTATATAGAGGAGGGTCAAGGGGGAAGATACAATAGAAAACTAAAATACCGACCATAAACTAAACCATTTGAATGAGATCTAAGTGAAAACCATCCAATGTATCTTGTATTGTATATAGTGTATAGCTAATAAATTAAATAAATGGGTATGCACTAGATCTCATTGGCGCTATTAGAGATTGGTGGAGGGATTCATTTGTATCAAAGTGTAACTCTTCCTTCCAAAATTAGGTAGGTGTTGAATAAAGTATAGACATAAATTGTAATAAATAGTTCTATTTTGAAAAAATGATGAAAAATAATTGCAAACACAACTCATCCATTTTGTACTCTAGTTTTGTTGTAATAGGAATTCGATTCATTTCAAAATTCTTTACATAAGATTTGTTTTAGATTTAATATATTTTTCAATCTAATTACGATTTCTTATATTGGTTGAGATTCATGACTATTCATTCAAGTTCAAAACAATTTTTTAATAAATTTATTAAATGAAATATGTACAAATTCACTCAAAAAATTAAGAAGCTCAAAATCCCTTTGAGAAATTATGAAGTTTTCAACTCATAGAGACAACAACTTTTAATAGTTAGACCTTATCATATAGACATACTTACATTGTAATAGGTTCAAATCTCTTCCATTAAATTATTTAATAAATGTGTATTATTTTATGAGAGATTAAAAAACAAAGAATAGTTGATTTATAATTTCTTTATATTATAAATTATAAGTAATTGAAGTTACTACTTTAGATATTTCTTTAAACCTTCAAAATTTAATAGTTGATTTTTTATATATTTTTTCTATTAAAATATATGTTAGAGATTTTAAGCATTTATACACCTTTTTTTTGTCGATATATAAGAATTTTGAATGTCAGTTAACCATTTGCGATTGATGATTGTTAGAAAAGATATTCTCATCTTTATATATGTGGTTCTTAAAATTGATTGATAATATTTAATTTTTTAAACTATTAAATATGAATGCAATAAGTGATAGTACAATGTAGTGCAATAGTCAGTTGGAAAGTACAAAAGAATAAGAGTACAAAAAATCTTTAGATTTAAATTAAAAGAGTTATAACAACATAAGTTATGTGGTGGATTGTTTGTGTCCACCCATTTTAATATACAGATATGGTAATAAAAAAAAAGTCTCGAATAATTATAATTACAGTTATCTTGAAATAAATAAAGCTAAAGAATATATGAAATTCCCAAAAGTTGAAGTACAAGAATTACACATAATAAATCATATCATAATTTATTAGCATCCACTAAGTTTGAAACTTAAACATACATGAATATTAAATTATTCTCCACTAATTCTAACATTGGAAGATGAAAATATAAATTAGATATCTTAGAAACAAAATCCATCATTCTAATATTCACATAATATCAACATAAAAGTTAATGTTTTAATATTAATTTTATTTTTATCGATCATGCACCATCTATCAAATTCATTTAAGCTTTGTATATAAGTTTATTTGTTGCATACATAACACCTAAGATCGAATATAATAATTAGCATGATTTAACATGAAATGTTTTATTCATAATATCTTTACTATTTAAATATAATTTTTTTCTCTAAATTTAACTATTTTTAACTTCACTCACTTAAGAAAATTCTATACTAATATATTAAAAATTAAATGTTATTTTTAATATAAACTTGGAAACATACACAACAAAATTTGTAATCAATTAATACAATTCAATAAACAAATTTTCAATCAATCATATAATTCAAACTACACTATCATAATATACAATATCTAAGTGACAAGAATACAATGCTTATAAAAATAATTATTAATTAATATAAAAGTATTAACATAGCACTTCAATAATTAACAATTCTTTCTATAAAAGAATAGGTTTCCATTGATAGATAGCAAGGGACATATTCAAAGATAAATTATTCCTCCTATCTGTGGAAAATGAAAAACGAAGTTCTAATTCCCTTTTTGCATAAGCTCGTGCATGATCATATCTTGTGGTAGTACAACCTCACCCAAAAATTGTACTAACACTTGGCTGTACTGCAAATACAACGAACAGTACATCTATGCCTTAACCATTAATTTACTTACAGTGAATAGTAAGAATATTTTGAGGTCTGTATATTTTACAAAAGATAAAGACATTGATGTTTTGAAGCAAGTTTTAGAAGTTACAGTAACGCTGTATGATTAGTTTTAAGCTACTTATTACTGAATACTGAGAGATCTTAGATTTTTACAATTTATAATGAAACAGTTTGTTTTGTTTCTGGATTTTGCAGTGTAAGATTTATTTTCATCAATGTTTAGAATCATATTTTATGATCCATCATCTTAAGAGATGAATAGTATGTTCCGTTCTGAATTTTGCTGTGTAAGACTTATTTTCACCAACGTTTTGAATCATACTATGATCCATCATCTTAGAAGATGAATGTTTGGAATCACATTCCATGAATGATAGATCATAAAATATGATCCGAAATGTTGATGAAAATGAATCTTACATAGCAAAATCCAGAAACAAAACACTATTTATTATTGTTATCCATAGTCGTGTAACAGAAACTAATATAAAATCTAATCAAATATTAGCAATGCAAAATTACACAGTCGAGAGGCTATATAATGTTGTCGAATGGCGGCCTTTAGAAAGATTTGGATTTTATATTGAAGTTTTTGCAGTGAGTCATCGAAATGCCCAAATTGTTGAGTACTATATATAGTCTGAACTCTCCTGTAACTTAGTATGAACGACACCCATTTTTATCAATATTTAGGAATAATTCGTAGCTGAAGAATTTTAACTTTAACGATATATCAGCTGGGCAAAATGAGAAGTTTTAATTTTGATCTTACTTGAGATAAGGTCGATTCAAAGTTGCAAACCAGTTAAGCTTTTGAATATGGTGTAATTTGGATTTTAGTTGAAATAAGGTTGATAAATAATAGTATATTTTCATAATTCATGGTGTTAATAGGGATTCAATAGTGTGTGAATTTTTCATTAACGAGTTCAATCACATTCTATGATTCATCATTATTATGTTAAATATGAAAATCAGTAAATCTTATTTAGATAATATGTTGTAATTTTGATGGTGATTGAAAGAAGATAGATTTAAAGTTGTAATGAACTAAATCTTATCTAACTACCAGTTCACTCTATCATAAGCTTTAACTATATCTAATTTCAGAAAGAAATCCTGATTATTAGCCACTTTCAGGGAATGGATATTTTCATGAACAGATATAATAGAGTCCATAATCTATCTACCGGGGACAAAGCCATTCTGCTAGACGAAGATAATTCTTGGAAGAATTTCTAGCAACCTGGAAGTCAGAACCTTGGATAAAATCTTGTAAACAGAGTTACAGAGACTAATGGGTCTAAACTTATTGAGAGAATTAGCTCCTGGGATATTCAGAATTAGGACAATGAAGGTAGCATTCAGCTCTTTTAGAAGCCTTCTAGAGCCAAAGAATTCTTTAACACCTTTGCAGATGTCAGTCTCCACAATATGCCAAAAATATTGGAAGAAAAACATTGGAAAACCATCTGGTCCAGGGGATTTATCTCCCTGAAAAGAAAACACTGCCTTTTTGATTTCCTGATTAGAGGGAATACGGGATAAATAGTTATTGTCTTCAATAGTTAGGGTAGAAGGAATAACTTGCAAGAGGATGTTTTGATTACTGATATCCAGGTTATCCACTTCTCCCAACAGGGTGCCAAAATACTCCAGAGCTTCCTTTCTAATATCATTATCCTCCGTTAAGATCCCTTTATTATAGGATAATCTGGATATCCTGTTAGCCGCCCTATGCTTAAGAGCAGTTAAGTGAAAAAACTGGGTATTCTTATCACCTTCCTTCAAGAACAAGGCTCTAGATCTTTGTCTCTAGAATGTCTCTTCATTAGAAATAATGGTGTGGTATTTGGACAAAAGAACATTTTCCGCCACCCTCAGTTCATCAGACAACCCATTCTCTTGGATTCTATCCTGAACTTCTTTTATTTTAGTTTTAATTTGAATTTTACTCTTGAAGATGTCCCCAAAAATCTCTTTATTCCAGATTTTAATTTTAGCCTTTATAATATTGAGCTTTTTAGCTATTCTAAAGAGAGCCATACCCTCAACCTCGGAATTCCACCAATTAGCAACACAAGCTTCCAAGGAAGGATGGGATAACCACACTTTTTCAAATCTAAAAGGGAAGTTTCTCTTAGCCGAAAAAGAGTTGGCAGTAAAAGAGATAGGATAATGGTCTGACCCAATTTTGATAATAGAAACAAGGGAGCATCTATACTTGGCTAACCACTTAGGAGAAATATTTTAAGTTTACTTGATATCTCCTTGAACACTTTGTATTGTACATCTCAATCGAATCCTAATGATGTACTAGCCTCATTTGCTGCAAAGTGTGTCTTGCACCATTTAAGAAAATCATGTGCATCCTGTATTTGAAATCCTTGATAATTCATTTGATACTTTCTTAAAGCACGTTTTATGCAAGCTCCTGCAACATCATGCTCACCCTTTCCATGTCCACTCTTGAAGAAACTCCAAATATGTGGTATCTTTTGGTTTCGATGATCTCTACATAATGCATAAAATGCCCTTGATGATTTGAATTGTGTCACACATCCGTCTGACCAAACAAAATGTTTCTCAATTTCTATGCCCTTGTTTTCCAAATATCCAAAAAGCTTCTTAAAACAATGTTCGACAAAATGTGTGTCATGCTCTTTATCATCACTAACATAAAAGTGATATTCTTTTTTTATGACTCATGCTTCAAATGTACTTTCAACACCATCCACGTCTAACTGTGTATGTCGATAACACACCTAGACCATAATAGCGATCTGCTCTGAAAAAGTAGTATTTGGATTGAATTTGTTTTTGATGAACAAAAGAGTATTTTCTGCAAAGTCAACAACTAATAAAATTGTTTTAGGTGGGAAAGTGTCTCTCAATGTTTGGAATTTTTGTGATTTCCACTTAGCAAAAAAAGCCCGACATATATAGGGTAGAAAAAATTTGTGAATTTTTTTCATAAAGGTTCCAACATGTATCTCCTCTTCAACATATTCTAACCTTGTGGATTATTTCTCAAATTTTGTTACAGACTTCATATACTTGTAAATTTTACATTTTACCATCCTTGTCATGTCGCTATCTTAATTTCTCAAAGGAAATTTAGCCAAATTACCACAAGTTTTGCATTTTCGATTTATGCAATCTATTTGACCCGTTGCATTATCATCTGATTTATCACATAAAATTGATGCTATGAACTAACCTGACCATTTAGGGGAGCATTTTGAAAGCCAACACTGTCTTATATCATCTTTCAAAACACTTGATAGTAGAGATAAAATTCAATACGATAATGACAATGACAAGTTTTAAAAGCTTTGTTTATCTTCACATAATATGGCTTTAATTTTTCAAACATTGTTTGTCCAATCTTTATGGTTTGATTTGAATTACAAAATGAAAGACATGATTCATGTTGCATGTTTTCCAACCAATGTTTTGTATGTAGCACATATTCATTACACCCAATTCTATGTTTGATGACATCTTGATGCAGAGCATCCAATACTAAACTCCAATTTGGGATTTCTTTCTCCCAACTTACCTATTCCAATAGGAACAAGCTTCACTCACTCACAAACCTTTCACAAGGCTATAGGTTACTCACAAGGTCTTCACACCCTAAGGACACATTATTCATTCACTGGCTCTCTTCCAACCATTGGTATATTATCAAATGGAAAAAACAACATAATTAGTCTCATTGACAACTTTCCAACACTTACATCATCAACACCCTCATGGTCTCTTACTCAATTTCAATGCTTTGTCAAGATTCCAACCTCCACTTTTATCATGCGATGGATTATCACAACCCAATTTCCCTTGGACATCCCTTAAAATATTTCAACACATGCATAACCATGGCTCTCTACCCTCCCAACCACCCAAAAAGGTTACCTACTACTCACAACAAACACAATATTTTCTAGGACAACCAATAGATGCTTTCAGATGGTCATAATAATTTGGGTCAAATATTCTCACCAAGGCTTCCTAACACTTCAAAGGGTTAGTAAGGAATACCACACACCTTCCCCAATTGTCCTCCACTCATAAAACCCTTTCTTTGCATCATATTCATAATATCTCAAGTTACTAGTTCCTTAGGATAACAACATACCCAATTTTGGGATATCATAAAATGGTGAGTATTTTGGCCAATAAAGGGCAATAAACACTTGATTAGAGTCTCCACTAACCCCTAAAACCTCTCCAAGCATTCAACCAACCTCTAGGAGCCCAATTTGCACTTCAACACCAACAATACACTGTTGTCCACAGTCTGAAACACAAAATCAGACTTTGTGTCCTTCAACAACACGTGGAAAATGCTTCATGGATCCCTACAAGAAATATGAAATATTAAACATATATTTAAATATTTTTTCCACCCATTTTAGTGGTTTACATTGAATATAAATAAATTTGTACATTTTTTATGCTTCATGCTAGCCCTAGGTAGGGTTTGGACAATTTTTACTAAAATGGCTATAACTTTGTCAAATCACAATGAAACCAATTGAATTTTTTTTTGAAATGAATTATGTTAATAGCCTAAACATATCCAATGGGATACCAAGGTTTATGAGAAATTTTTCACAATGAAAAATAAATAATTTCAGACTGTCACATTGAAGAAAAACTCAGAAAATGCAGGGAACAATGAAAACTATATTGATTTTTGTTTGTTTTTTACACCAATATGCATCCAACCTATGTATGGTTTGAAAATATAAATATTTAAAGGATAACCAATCCTCTCCAACAGTTATAACTTATTTTTAAACTTGTCTCAACAACTAACACCTAATTACTTATAAAATGCACAAAAGCTGCTTGTGACAATATTGACAATTTTGCTCCAAATTGCACCTAGACTTAATCCATGACTCCCATGACTCAATATTGATAAAAAAAGGTAAAAATATTCCACAAAGACCCTTACATACCATTAAACAATAATTTTGACCCATTGAGACCTATTTCACACAAAATGACAACTTTTGACAATTTGACATTTTTTGAGCAATATTGACAACATGACCCTACTAGGACTTAATCTAACATTAAATTGTCTTAATGGACTTATTAAATCATTAATGTCCTCACAAAACCTTATTTATCACTTTCACTCTTTAAAACACAAAAAAATCATACTTTTCCTCATGGAGGCTTGATAGCAACTTAGGTGCTCCTACACCACATCTCTACTATTTGATGAAGGACGAGTATGATCATTCTAAAATGTAGTAATCAGGTTCCTAACTCCATCTTCAATCATGTTAGAATGAGGATTTCTACACATTATTGCACAATTTCCTTCCAATGTACTATCATCCAAATTCAATCTCCTTTTCACATAATGCGATATTGTCCTCCTACTATATCCAATCTCAGATGAAAGTGAGGAGATTTGTCTTTTTTGGGACATGTTTTTATTTGAAATAGATGTCAATATCACTCTTCTTGAAATGGCCTTATGCATAGATCTAGACTATTTCCTAATTGAACCCAAACCAACCTTAACATTTTCGACAATATCTTTCTGTAGGTTGGAAAATTACCTCTTTTTCAATGTTGTATCTACACCCAACAATTTTAATGGATCTTTTAACTCATTATTAAGAAGTTAAATTTATAATATTTAGGCCTTCTCAAGTGTATCGATATTCTCAAACTCAACAATTATTGTTTTTTACTTTTTATTCAGTGTCCTATTAGTATGTGTAGTTTGCTCAACATAATATCTCAATTTCTCCACATCCATTTCAATTAAATGATCTAAGTTTCTGTAATGAATTTTTCTCTTTACACATTGAGCTAGATCCATATTCCCATTCATACTAGTAGATGGAAGCAATATTGATGGTCCTTCTCCAACTTCCATTGCTTGAAATTGGGCTGCCCCTTGTCCAACATTTTCTTGAGCTTCTTCATGTTGAGCACAAGCTACACACACACAAAAAAAAGAATTAATATAGATATAGCATAAATTTAATTATAATGACTAAAGGGGAAATATGGAGAGAGATAGATAGATCTAGAGAGAGAGCTCGAGAAGTAAAGATGTCCATACTTCTTTGAGCTTGGGTTGACCATTCTCCAACATCTGGAGCTTTATCTTTTACTTGATCTTGTTCTTGACCTATAAAGCTCGAGTATGAGAGAAAGAGACATAGAGACTAAACATATCTAATCACCTAAGAAAATTAAAAGGATCTAGAGAGAGAGAAAGATCGTAAAAAAAATTAATTACCTTTAAGTTCAAACTAAAAAGAGAGCTCTGTAGAAAAAGAAGTAAAGATGTGCATACTTGTTTGAGCTTGGGTTGCCCATTCTGCAACTTCTGTAGCATGGTCATATGGCATCCCAAGGGGCCACACGTGTGTTAGAATAGGTCATATGACCCCTTGGAACACCATATGACCCACTAGGACATCATATGAACCCTTAGGACCATATGATGTCCTAAGGAGCCACACATGTGTTAGAACACCATATGACCCATTATGACATCATATGACCCCTTAGGACACCATATGACCCATTAGGACATAATGTGGTCCAAATGGGTCATATGATATTCTAAGGGTTAATATAATATTGTAAGGGTTTATATGATGTCCTAAGGGTTCATATGATGTCATATAATGTCCTAAGGGTGATGTCCTAAGGGTTGATATGATGTCCAGAAGGGTCATATGGAGTCTTAAGATGACACACATGCGTTAGAACACCATATGACCCCTTGGGACACCATATAACCCATTATGACATCATATGATCCTAAGGCTGAATATGATGTCCTAAGGGTTGATATTATGTCCTAAGGGGTCATATGGGGTCCTAAGGGGCCAAACTTGTGTTACAACACCATATGACCCCTTAGGACACCATATGACCCATTAGGACCACATGATGTCCTAATGGATCATATGGTATTATTAGGGTCATATGAGGTCCTAAAGAGCCACACATGTACATTACAACACCATGTGACCCACTATTTAATGTCCCCTTATTCTATAATTTATGAATAAAGAGATAATTTATTCTAATATAATTGCAAGAGACTTCTTTTTTCAAAATTTCAACTGCAAGGGACTTATTTCCCATCAAGGCTCAAAAAATACTTAGAATGAAGAGGATTGACGTTACTTAACAACAATTATCCCATTGATACCACTTATTATGGCAATCTGATATATTACTTGAACTTTAACCAATATATGTTAGTCAAGAATGATGGGATGCAATAAATATCTTGGATATTCAGATCAGTAATAAGGTAGAGAAATCTTTCCTATCTTTAATATGGATTGTGTGGAATATACAATGTTGATATTTTTCTAAGCTCATATATGCACCTCTGTTATTCCTGATATATCAATGTAAATTATACTTCAATTTACTTTGTGAAAGCTTATAGTTGCTCCTGATATGGAAGTATTAGAATGTTCTAAGTCTCCTTTCTAATTCTTATAGCGATAAAGCCAAGTGGTTGTTTTTGATTTAAAACCTAGAAGCATGCGATGGACTTTTCAATGCTACTTATAGTTGTTTCAAATATGACAATGTGAATTCACTGACATTTGGGATCTGTCGACTTACATCAATGATGCATTTTGATGTGTTTGATTTGTCTTTAAAAATGTGCATGATGGTGGTATTATTCTTGGTTACTATCTATAAGTAGATGCAACTGAATCTATGCCAAAGGTGAATGATCAACTAAGTGATCCAATAAGGACTAACAAAAAATAAGAAACCATCCCTGCCCCCTAGATTGATGTTCGAAACTCTTTTTATATCATCATCTTCCTAATGTTCATGTCTTTTGGAATAGCCATTCCTTGAAGAGTCATGTCTTGTCATTAAATTATCATTGTTTGTTAACGTAGGAAGCTACTCTAATAATTAATGATATCACATCACCTTCATTATACCAATGTTACACACTTCTTCAATAATTGGAAATCTTTACTTAAGCTTTCATTCCATATAAGATTTGGTGTGAATGTTTTATTTCCATCGATGGAAATCTTTAGTAGCTTGGATACCACGATAGGCGATGATAATCACCATACATATTGTTGATCAAAATGTTTTTCCTTCATTATTACCACCTACCATAGGTTATTGCTATTGTGATTTCTAACTTGGTTGAATTGATCATAACCATGGCCGATGCTTCCCTAAGTCTCTCCTCTATCATCGTTGCCTAATCAGAGTCATTGGCTTGTAATGGATACATTGTAACCAATAACATTAATTGATGTTTGATATGAGTTTGTATGATGGTTAACATAATTCGTTGTTGTGTAAATACTCCACCGGTGATATTATAGATGATTGTCATCACCTCTTCATGACCCATAACCAATATATTATTACTATTACTTGTTTATCAATAAGTAATGGTAACACCTATCGATATCATAATTTCTTAATGGTTGTTTTAAATGTCATAGCCAATCCTTTTGTAAGAGGTCTCCATTCATCTTCGACATAATCACTATTCTCCAATTGATATTAGGGGAGTCACTAATTGTAGCTTGTATATGTTACAATATCCTTAGATACGATAGCCTTCACAATGCTTGCATTCCTCTCTTTATTGTCAACTATAATGTAGCCGAGTGTAATGTTCTTTCCACATCCATTCACAAATTTTCCCCAATTCGATTTCTCTTAATTAGTCGACGCCTCCTTGTATGTAATTTCTTAATATCTGTCCAATATAGAATTGTTTTTCAACCACTGATCACTGAATAGACTCTTCCTTTATATATGATTATTGCAATTTTGTCTCTTTAGATACTTCACAATATTGCAGTGTTAGGTTGTCATGCTACAAAGTGTGGGGATATTACACACTTGGACAACATATGATGTCCTAAGGGATCATATGATGTCCTAAAGGTTCATATGATGTCCTAAGGGTTGATGTGAAATCACATGATTTCCTAAGGGTTGATATGATGTCCTAAAGGGTCATATTGGGTCCTAAGGGACCACACATGTGTTAGAACACCATATGACCCCTTAGGACAGGATATGACCTATGAGGACATCATATGGTCCTAAGGGTTCATATGATGTCCAAAGGGTTGATATGATGTCCTAAGGGGTCATATGATATCATATGATGTCCTAAGAGTTGATATGGGGTCCTAAGGGGCCATGCATGTGTTACAACACCATATGACCCCTTAGGACACCATAGGACCCATTAGGACCACATGATGTCCTAATGGGTCATATGGTGTCCTAAGGGGTCATATGGTATTGTTAGGGGTCATATGTGGTCCTAAAGAGCCACACATGTACATTACAACACCATATGACACACTAGGACACCATATGACTCATTAGGACATCTTATGGTCCTAAGGTTGCATATGATTTTCTAAGGGCTCATATGATGTCATATGATATCCTAAGGGTTGATATGGTGTCCTAAGGGGTCATATAGGATCCTAAGGGACCACACATGTGTTATAACACCATATGACCCCTAACAATACCATATGACCCGTTAGGACCACATGATGTCCTAATGGGTCATATGGTGTCCTAAGGGGTCATATGGTATTGTTAGGGGTCATATGGGGTCCTAAAGAGCCACACGTGTACATTACAACACCATATGACCCACTAGGACACCATATGACCCATTAGGACATCATATGGTCCTAATGGTTCATATGATATCCTAAGGGTTGATATGGTGTCCTAAGGGGTCATATGGTGTCCTAAGGGGCCACACATACATTAGAACACCATATGACCCCTTAGGAGACCATATGATCCATTAGGACATCATATGGTCCTAAGGGTTGATATGATGTCCTAAGGGGCCACACATTTGTTAGAATGTGATATGACCCATTAGGACATCATATGACCCCTTATGACACCATATGACCCATTAGGACATAATGTGGTCTGAATGGATCATATGATGTCCTAAGGGTTCATATGATGTCATATGATGTCGTAAGGGTTGATATGATGTCCTAAAGGGTCATATGGGGTCCTAAGGGGCCACACATGTGTTAGAACACCATATGACCGATTAGGACACCATATGACTCATTAGGACATTATATGATACTAAGGGTGAATATGATGTCCTAAGGGTTGATATGATGTCCTAAGGGGTCATATGGGGTCCTAAGGGGCCACACATGTGTTACAACACCATATTACCCCTCACGACACCATATGACCTATTAGAACCACATGATATCCTAATGGATCATATCATGTCCTAAGGGGTCATATGGTATTGTTAGGGATCATATGGGGTCCTAAAGAGATACACATGTACATTAAAACACCATATGACCCACTAGGACAACATATGATGTCCTACTTAGAACACCATATGACCCATTAGGACATCATATGGTCCTAAGGGTTGATATGATGTCCTAAGAGGTCATATGGGGTTCTAAGGGGCCACACATGTTTTACAACACCATATGACCCCTTAGGACATCATATGACCCATTAGGACCACATGATTTCCTAATGGGTCATATGGTATTGTTAGGGGTCATATGGGGTCCTAAAGAGATACACATGTACATTACAACACCATATGATCCACTAGGACACCATATGATGTTTTAAGGGTCCATATGATGTCCAAAGGGTTCATGTGATGTCCTAAAGGTTCATATGATGTCCTAAGGGTTTATATGATTTCCTAAAGGATCATAGGGGGTCCTAAGGGGCCACATATGTGTTAGAACACCATATGACCCCTTAGGATGCCATATGACCCATTAGGACATCATATCGTCTTAAGGGTTCATACAATGTCCTAAGGGATCATATGATGTCCTAAGGGTTGATATGATGTCCTAAAGGGTCATATGGGGTCCTAAGGGGCCACATATGTATTAGAACACCATATGACCCATTAGGATGTCATATGATGTCTTAAGGGTTCATATTATGTCCTAAGGCTTCATATGATGTCATATGATGTCCTAAGGGTTGATATGATGTCCTAAATAGTCATATGGGGTCTTAAGGAGCCACACGTGTTAAAACACCATATGATCCCTTAGGACAACATATGACCCATTAGGACATCATATGGTCCTAAGGATTCATATGATGCCCTAAGGGTTGATATGATGTCCTAAGGGGTGATATTGGATCTTAAGGGGCCACACATGTGTTATGACACCATATGACCCATTAGGACACCATATGATCCATTGGGACATTATATGGTCCTAAGGTTTCATATGATGTCCTAAAGGTTTATATGATGTCCCAAGGGGTCATATGAGACCCTAAGGCGCCACAGATGTGTTAGAACACCATATGACCCATTACAACACCTTATGACCCATTAGGACATCATATGGTCTTAAGGGTTCATGTGATGTCCTGAGGGTTGATATGATGTCCTAAGGGGTCATATGGGGTCCTAAGGAGAGAGAGAGAGAGAGAGAGAGAGAGAGAGAGAGAGAGAGAGAGAGAGAGAGATTTAATAAAATATAAGTGGGTTTGTGAAAGATAAATTGTAGGGATGCATACCTTTTTTCTTCCTATGATATCTTGCCAATTCTTGTTTGCGACATTTTTGTTCCCTTTCAAGTGAATACTCTCGCGCACTCTTGTTTACCATTGTACTTTTGTTTCCCATCTCCCTCCTTTGAAAAAATGTTTTTTGAAAATTCCACAATAAAAAAATTCACTTTAAAAAATGTTCTTTGTGAAAAATGTGAATTAACCTTCAAATTTGATATGTAAAAAAGGAAAAAAAAACCATCTATATTTATATGGAATCGTTCATAGACAAAAATAAAATAAAATTGGCCAACAGGGGTTTCTATCAAACTTTAGCAATTACAAAATGTCACGTTCGATAGAAAGTGGTCTTTATAACAAAATTTAATACAAGAGGGTTCGATTGAACCCCTTTCTATCAAACATGTGTTCTATTGAAAGTCCTTGAGTTTTTTCTCCCCCAAAACCTCTCATGGTTTCTACAAAATTTTGGCCTTCAAAGATCAAATTGGGTGCTCAAATGGATGAATTTTGACAAACCCAAACACATGATGGTAGTACTTGGAGCGATATTTCCAATGATTATTATTGTAATATATATTGAATTTATTAAGATTTTTTTTTTAAGGTTAACTGAATGTAGGTTTCACACCAAACATCAACTTCTAAGTTCAACGCTTATGGAAAAATAGTAAAAGAGTGAAAAAATTTATGAAAAATATCTACACACTAGGTATTGAAGTCCTCTTTCCAATGAAAAAAAAAGAACTTCATTACATACATAATAAATTATGAATGACCAAATGGACATATGTCAAAATTATAGTTAACTCAACTTCAAAACTTAATTAAATATGAAATATTGAGGATAATGTTATGAAACCAATTGAAAACATTAGATACGGATGTTATGAAACTAAATTAAAAAGAATCACATTCATATCTATTTAAGAAAAAAAATTATGCCCGACCAAGTGAGTATCACTCTTAAAAAATGTTAATTTTTGTAATAATCTAGTTTTTGAGGGAGATAGAAAAATGGAAGAAAATTGATTCCAAAAATTTTCAAAAAACTATTTTTAGAATCTACACACAAAATGACACAAATAACTAGTTCACATCATCTACAAATTCCTTACTTTTAGCAGTAATAGGTGTCTGAATGTGAAGTTTTTTTTTTTTTTTTTTTTTTTTTTTTTTTTTTTTTTTTTTTTTTTTTTCTGAAAATGAATATTGCAGGGTCAAAGTCGGCAAAAAAGTGTAACCCACTATTGTGGGTTCACCCATGTGGATACTTCATTGGAATATTTGAGGGTTTCACCTTCAATAGATGGACGTGGCTTTTGGGTACCTAAGGGTGCTCTTTCTTCTAAAGCAAAGTAACCTATAGAGAAGACTATGTAATGGCACTAGAGACTTGACCACATTGGAGAAAAGGGTCTAAGGACCTTGAAAAATAGAAACCTTGTTGAAGGTTTGAATGACTATAATCTTGACTTTCATTTTTGTGAGCATTGCATTTATGGAAAACAAAACTGCATTCAGTTTTACTCGAGTTCTTGAAAATCTTGTGGTGTTTTGGATCTTATTCATTTTGATGTGTTTGGTCCTGCAGAGGTTCCTTCAATTGGAAAATCCACATATTATGTTTCATCGATTGATGATTTTAATTGAAATAAGGTTAATAAATGTGAAGTTCTATAATTCACGGTGTTAATAGGGATTGTGAACTTTTCATTAATGCATTCAATCATACTTTATGATTCATCATTAGTATGTTAAATATCAAAACTAGTAAATCTTATTTAACTGATATGTTGTAATTTTGATCGTGATTGAAAGAAGATAGATTTAAAGTTGTAATGCATTAAATCTTATCTAATTGATATGTTGTAATAAAGAAGTAAATCTTATGTAATTAGCATCTTGTTATTTTGATCTTAGTTGAAATAAGGTAGATCTAAAGTTGCACAGTCATAATTTTTATCTAATTGATCTGTTGTAATTTTGAGCTTAATTGAAATAAGGATGAACTAAAATCACGAGGTAAGCCATATGTTGTAGTTCTAACTTTAATTGAAATAATTTTGTAGCGTCGTAAATTGTACGCACTTGCTAGGGTGGTACAATTTCACATCTAGTTTAGCTCCCGCCTTGGCGCACTTTGCATTTTGCATTGCATTTCCCCTTTAGCACTTAATTAATTAAATTAATTAGGTCTAAGGTTCTATTTTATCATCTCCCATATCATAAAGTTGGGCCCTTTTCATTAAAGTGTGCCCCTTTCATTTTATTCTTCCAATACATCACTTAATCTAAAACCCTAATTAGGTCCTATTTTGAACTTGGGGGCTTGATTTCGGGGGTCAAAACATCTCGAAATCACTTGTGACTTCGGGATTCTCTCTAAAATCATCATATCCGACGACCCTGAAAATTTGGTGAAAAGTTGTCGGGACCATGGCGCCCGGAGTGCACATGGTCCCAGACATTTTTCCCGAAATTTTAGGAGCACGATCCAATCATAAAATAAAGCTTAACCCCAAGAAATTGGCGGGATATTCAATCTCTAGATCGGCCAAAAGTTGAAATTAAGACCTAGGGTTTCATACATAAGAGCTCTCTTTCTTCATTTGAAAGGATCCGAATTTTGTTTTCAGGGACCTTCTATGCAGTGAAAGAGCAGATCTTTGAAGACTTCAAGAACATTCAACATCCATCCATCAAGCATTTATCAAATCCATTCATCCATTTAGGGCTTGGAAGACATTGAAGAACAATAGGAGATTACCGACTGAAGATTGGCTTGTACCTCTCCCTTGGGGGTTGGGTATGATTTCATGTTGTTTTCATGTCTTTGCATAAGCTTCAATATATCATTTATCCATGCTTTAGATCACTTTGCATCTTGATTTAGAGCATTTACATTATCATTTACAAGCAATTAGGGTTTACTTTCTAGGTTGCTCTAGTTTGCTTACTTGCATTTTAGATCTTGCACACACACAAGGTCTGCACACACATTACTTTTACAATACAACTTGGCTATTCATGGAGGTGGAAATCACCGAAGCGGGGGTTTGACTAAGGCAAAACCCTATATAGCCGCCCGAAACACCTTTTCAAATATAAGTGCAGGTTTCAGGATTCGGACGACGCCGCAAGTTGCAGGTCCGAAAGAAGCAGACGGAGACGGGACCACACACCAAGTTTCGGAGCAGAAGACCAGGACAGGGGCATGGGGTACCCTGGTCCTGCCAGGACAGGGGCGCTAGGTGCCCTGGTCCCTGGGACAGGGGCGCTGGGCGCCCTGGTCCTCCTAACAGACAACATTTCCGACAGTTTTCCAGAGTGCAAAACAACAGTTTCGGGTGCAGTTTCAGAGGCAGAATCAGGACAGTGGCGCCTGCGCCCCCGTCCCAAACATTTCCACTCAGATTTTGACTCCGGGTACGCATTTGCATTCTTGTCTTATCTTTGTATTTACAACTTTCCATAGTTTAAGTTCAATTCTGCAATCTTGTTATTAGTTCATACTTGCACTTTGGGGTTAGGGATTGAACTTGCATCATTTTATCTTTCAATTACAACAAAGGAATAGAAACCCTAATAGGTAGCCCGTGGCTCTCTCTTTCACAAAAAGAAGTAGCCAATTGTGTGATACCTCTAGGCTCTTTCGTATTCCACAAGTGTGTGGTTGAAAGTGAGATTAGGGCATGTTTGCTTAGTGTCACTTTTTCTCCCACACATTTTTGGTGAACCCGACGTGAATCAAATTATTGCTTTCTCTTGCATTACATTTGTTAGATCTAAATCTAGATTTAGCGTGTTTCATTTAAGTTTCATTTTCATAAAATAAATTAAAAAAAAAAAAAAAAAAAAAAAAAAAAAAAAAAAAAAAGGAGTGTGTTTTGGTTTCTTTGCATTGTGTGTTTAAGTTTTATGCAATCTTTATTTCAAAATGTCAGATTTTTATTTGCAAGATGTTCATATTTGTGATGATTATGAGTTAGATGAAGCTTTAGATGAGTTTTTGAAACCTAAAGATACCAAACCTTCATTTTACCAAAAACTCATAAACATTGTTACTATGCCATTTCGTTGTGATGAGAAAGATAAGTCGAATGATTCCTCTCAAGGGTACATTCCTATCAACTCTTCCACTAAATCTAGTAACATGGTTGTTTTCAATGATCCCCTGTATGAAGAGATATCTCCTTCTGAATCAAAAGATAAACCTTTTAATAGATATGATCATGCTTTGTTGGATGATGCCCTTGATGACTTTGTGGCTCCTAAAAAACGCTCCCTTCATGAGGATCCTTTTGTGCAAGAAGATGACATTATCCCTACATTTCCTAGTGATGGCATTTCCTTTTCCAACAAAATTCCCACTAGAGATGATGAATTAATGATAAATGCTTACCCTTCTCCTAAAGTTTGTCTTACCCATAAGCATCCCTTAGAGAAAGAAGATGAAATAAAAAGCAATTTCCTTAATTCTCTCTCCCCTAAAGATCATATTGAACATATTTTGAGGAAAGAGGATGAGTTTAACACATCTATTGATGTTCTCCCTCCTAAGGATGAGGAATTAATAAACAATGTTATCTCCTCTCCCGAAATTGACAATGCTTCAAACATTCCTTTCAACAACTTCACTATTTGGGATGAACCATTAGAAGAAGGTGTAGATTATTCTCTACCCTGTGAGAGAACCCTAGCCAAAGGGGATGAAATCAAGATTAAAAACTCCCTTGATAGTTTCTCACCTTCCTTGAATCTCAATCATTCTCCCTCTAAAAATAAAGCATCTCCCTCTCCTCAACTTGGTTCTACTCATAAGGAAACCCTAGTTCAAAACAAGATGGTTAACATCTCTTTCAAAGATCTCCATCTCAAAAGTGAGACTTTAGGGAGTAATGTTGATCCTTCTCCTAGAGAGTTTATTCCCCATGTAGATCCTTTGATGATAGAGGATGATATGACCTTTCCTAGTATTACTTTTCCTACTAGAACATCAATGCCTACCCCTTGTCTCTCTCCTAAAATTGATTTAATCCGTGATAAGATTTTAGTGCAAGAGAAGACTATCAATAATTCTTCCAACACTTTTGTTCATTCCTCTAAACCATCCTCAATCAATTTGGTACATGTGAATGAAACACCTAACAAACCTCTCTTCACTGTCCAAGGTGCTTGTCCTTCTCAAAATTCTCAACCTTTAAATAAGCCTATCTTAGTGGTTCAAGGCGGTTATGCTAATGATTCTTTTTGCACTCCTAAGAAACCTATTATTACTGTGCAAGGAGGTTATTCTACTAAGAGCCCTTATGAGTATGCTAAGCAAATGACTAGAGAGAGTTATCATGCGGTTGCCCATACTTATAATACTAGAAATAATAGGCAGCCTAATCTTCCTCCTGTTACTCCAGTGTCTCTTCCTAATCCTCAACCAATTCTTCCGCAAGCTCCACGGATTTCACAAGTTCTTGGTAAGGAATATGATCTCATAGAACAACTTAAAGCTACTCCTACTAAGATATCCCTTTGGGATTTGATCCAAACTTCTTCCGCTCATCATGGAATGTTACAAGATACCTTGAAAGATTTGAATGTTCCTCCACCTAATACATCTAGTAATATAGTGTCTTTGGTTAACTCTGTGATGAATCCTAAAGCTCAAATTGTGTTTACTCAAGATGAGTTGCCTACTAGTGAAATTCAACATCAATATGATCCCTTGATGATTGTGGTTATCATAAATGACACTGCTATAAGACGAACACTAGTAGATAATGGCTCTGGCCTTAATGTGTGTAGCATTAATCTATTGCATAAGATAAATGTGGATACATCTCTTATTGACCTTGACTCTCGTCCCATTCGAGGCTTTGATAATGTGGCTAAGTCTTCATTAGGTATTATCACCTTACCCATAACAGTGGGACCTGTTACTTTGCCTACTCCTATCCATGTTATGTCGGGAAATCTAACATACAACTTGTTATTAGGGAGACCTTGGATTCATAGTATGCAAGTTGTCCCCTCTACATTGCATAGACAAGTTAAATTTATTTATAACAATAAGACATATACCTTGATAGGTGATACTAATTTTCAAACTTGTTTGCAAACATCTACTTCCAAAGGGAGTTCTTCTAAGCCTTCCTCTTCTAGTGATGACTCGTTAAACAAGATACCTATGGATGAATCATCACCCTCTGATAATCAAAATTCTTTGGATGAGTCTGAAGTTCCTAAAGAAGATTCTTCTCAACTTGAATATACACATGAAAAGGCTTTTGATCCTGAGAAGGTTCTCGCAGAAGACGATTGGGGATCTCTTGATTTTAATCCCACCTTTGTAGGTGAGTATAGGGTTCCTCCTAGAGAGCTTAAAGTTAAAAAGAAGGAAGAAACTAGAGATCAATCAGTCTTACCTAAACCTATGAGCAATAATTTTGTGGCCGCTTCTCAAACTTCTTCTCCTCACACCTCTAATTCTGAGGAATTTGTTTCTTTGTCTTATGAAAAACCACCTTTTCTTTTTGAAATGGCTAATCGTTATGGTCGTGGTTTTCATATTTTGGCTAAGAGTGGCTATAGTGGAAATGGTTGTGGCGCAAATGAGCAAGGAATTAAAGTTCCTTTAGAACATAACATGCATGAATATTCATTTGGACTTGGATATAATCTTTCTAAGCCCACCAAAGCATCTAAAAGACCATCTCTCAATGTGAATGCTATATTTAGTAGTGATGATGATCTCACTTCAACTAAATCATCTTCTACTTCTATCAACTCTCATTCCCCTCATAAGGAAATCTTGGCGATGAACAAATCTCTTTATGACTCCCCTCAAATTTCTAAATCCATTTATGAATCTTTATCTCCTATTCATCATAAAGCCCTTTCCTCTAGGGATAAGGTTCTAATAAATTACACTCATCCCTCTTCTAAGATTTCTTGTGACTTTTCTTCTTCAATTTTTATCACTTTATACATGTTTTTGATCTCACTTATAGTTGAGCATTTAGCATGTCATATTCAAATACCTCATTTAGTCTATCATGTCTTTAGATAACATTAATGGCTATTATGTTGCTCATCATTATGTGACATTGGTAGCTCATTTACTGGGGGCTCATTGTCATTCATGATGGTACAATCTCAAGTGCAATCATATTTTTGAAGCAACATAATAGCCTAATTTTCTATGTTATCTCTTGTTCCTATGGGGACAAGAGTGATTTCATATATCTCTTCTTTTTATGGTTAAAATTTCCCTTTGGGGTAATAGTGTGGAAATATTAATCATCTTTTCTTTAGAATCCTCTTTTCCTAGATATGGGAGAAGATGTGTATTCTCTTTCTTATCCTACCCACTTCTTGTGAGGAGCATTTTACATACACTAATATCTTGCTTGCATGAACTCATGTGAGTGTGTAGTACATTTCACTTATGTCTAAATCTCTCCCTAGAAGATTGTGTAAGTCCTTCTCATTGTTCTTATCCTTGGGAGGCAATGATCTTTCCTTATTTTTATCTAAGGATCCACTTTTTCCTATTTCGTGGATGGTGTGAACTTTATTACTTGATGTTATTCCTTGTATGCATTTGTTGTTGTTTGTTCAAGGATTCTCTCTTACAAGAGGTGTAAGTCCTTGACTACAACCTCTTTTGCACTTGGTAAAATACATCCATAATGAATTCACTCTCCCAATTGGGTTAAAAAGAGAGTCATCCTTCATTAAGAATCACTTTCACCTCGCAAAAGAAGGAAGTATTGCATTCTTATTCTCTTCTTTGTCTTATTCTAGAAGATGTTATATTTGTCCTCTCGGGGATAGGTGTCTTTTGTACAAAGATCTCTTCTCCTCTAAGGATCCCCTTTACACATACTACAAGATATCCCTTTTCAACTATCTTATCCTTGCTTAAAACTCTCTTGCTTGGATCTATGACATTGTTGCATTTTTGGGGTATCTTCTTTTGTGATGAAGGTAGGTATCCTTGTTCTACTTTGCTTATGACATAAACATTACACTTTTTGAGCAATGGGTCATTCTCGAAACTAGAGCACAGACTCTTAGAGCGAGATGTCTCCATTTTTCTTTTATGCAAGGTGATTATTCTCGGAACCAGAGCACAGACTCTTAGAGCGAGATGTCACGCCTTGTACTATACATATACAGGTTGTAGCATACTCGGGCATAGACTCCTATGAGGTGCTTCTAACCTCACTTACACACACATGCACGAGGTTGAGTGGAACTAGCGGCATAAGGCTAGACTTTCTCACTCTCCTTCCTTACATGGATCACCTAGACAGACTCTAGGGGCTAGTTTTCCATGTCCTTTTTCCCATGGATCACCTAGACAAGATCTAGGGGCGAGAAGTCCATGTTTTCTCTCTCACTATTCTTCTCATGGATCACCAATGTGTGTATTCATGCTTTTTTCCTTTCTTTTCTTCTCTTTGCATTTTGTTTCCATTTACATCCTTCATCTTGTGTTAGAGAACTCTCAAATCCTCACACTCTTTGTTGTGTTGGAATTGAGATTTAGTCCTCTTTCTTACCAAATGATTCTCCATTAATTTTTGATCTCATATCAAATCTTCTTGTGAGCATTTGTCATCAATATTCTTTAACAATTCGAAGTGGTAAACATGATACCCTGTTTCAACTCACTAAAATTAGCAAGCCGAAACAGGGGGGGGGCATATAGCTACCCTCAAATTTTCATCACCTTCTTTAGTAAGCATTAGGTGATTTTGTGATCTAACGTGTGTTTTGTAGGGTGTGGTTCCTAATTGTGTATTGCAGATACCGCTGGGGGCTTCGTTCGATATACTTATGGATATATCCTTTTTCAAATAATGTTTACTTTTTTGTACTTTAGCTTGCATATGCACGTAGTGTTCATATGACCACTAAAGTGGGGGCTAAATGTAGCATCGTAAATTGTACGCACTTGCTAGGGTGGTACAATTTCACATCTAGTTTAGCTCCCGCCTTGGCGCACTTTGCATTTTGCATTGCATTTCCCCTTTAGCACTTAATTAATTAAATTAATTAGGTCTAAGGTTCTATTTTATCATCTCCCATATCATAAAGTTGGGCCCTTTTCATTAAAGTGTGCCCCTTTCATTTTATTCTTCCAATACATCACTTAATCTAAAACCCTAATTAGGTCCTATTTTGAACTTGGGGGCTTGATTTCGGGGGTCAAAACATCTCGAAATCACCTGTGACTTCGGGATTCTCTCTAAAATCATCATATCCGACGGCCCTGAAAATTTGGTGAAAAGTTGTCGGGACCATGGCGCCCGGAGTGCACATGGTCCCAGACATTTTTCCCGAAATTTTAGGAGCACGATCCAATCATAAAATAAAGCTTAACCCCAAGAAATTGGCGGGATATTAAATCTCTAGGTCGGCCAAAAGTTGAAATTAAGACCTAGGGTTTCATACATAAGAGCTCTCTTTCTTCATTTGAAAGGATCCGAATTTTGTTTTCAGGGACCTTCTATGCAGTGAAAGAGCAGATCTTTGAAGACTTCAAGAACATTCAACATCCATCCATCAAGCATTTATCAAATCCATTCATCCATTTAGGGCTTGGAAGACATTGAAGAACAATAGGAGATTACCGACTGAAGATTGGCTTGTACCTCTCCCTTGGGGGTTGGGTATGATTTCATGTTGTTTTCATGTCTTTGCATAAGCTTCAATATATCATTTATCCATGCTTTAGATCACTTTGCATCTTGATTTAGAGCATTTACATTATCATTTACAAACAATTAGGGTTTACTTTCTAGGTTGCTCTAGTTTGCTTACTTGCATTTTAGATCTTGCACACACACAAGGTCTGCACACACATTACTTTTACAATACAACTTGGCTATTCATGGAGGTGGAAATCACTGAAGTGGGGGTTTGACTAAGGCAAAACCCTATATAGCCGCCCGAAACACCTTTTCAAATATAAGTGCAGGTTTCAGGATTCGGACGACGCCGCAAGTTGCAGGTCCGAAAGAAGCAGACGGAGATGGGACCACACACCAAGTTTCGGAGCAGAAGACCAGGACAGGGGCATGGGGTACCCTGGTCCTACCAGGACAGGGGCGCTAGGTGCCTTGGTCCCTGGGACAGGGGCGCTGGGCGCCCTGGTCCTCCTGACAGACAACATTTCTGACAGTTTTCCAGAGTGCAAAACAATAGTTTTGGGTGCAGTTTCAGAGGCAGAATCAGGACAGTGGTGCCTGCGCCCCCGTCCCAAACATTTCCACTCAGATTTTGACTCCGGGTACGCATTTGCATTCTTGTCTTATCTTTGTATTTACAACTTTCCATAGTTTAAGTTCAATTCTGCAATCTTGTTATTAGTTCATACTTGCACTTTGGGGTTAGGGATTGAACTTGCATCATTTTATCTTTCAATTACAACAAAGGAATAGAAACCCTAATAGGTAGCCTGTGGCTCTCTCTTTCACAAAAAGAAGTAGCCAATTGTGTGATACCTCTAGGCTCTTTCGTATTCCACAAGTGTGTGGTTGAAAGTGAGATTAGGGCATGTTTGCTTAGTATCACTTTTTCTCCCACACAAATTTCAATCTAAAATTGCACCCTATCATGGGGTTTTTTGTTGTTGTGTTCTCTATTGGCTTAACTGTTGGTTGAGACTTCATGAAACTTTTTAATGTAAAGGGTTTTGGGTCCCTTCAAAACTTGTTTTTTCTATAATAAAAAACATGTACGTTGTAATTATGATCTTATTTGAAATAAAATTGATTTAAAATTTTAAAATAGTAAATCTTATCTCGCTGACATGTTGTAATTTTATTGAATTGCCTTTGTGAGGGATCAAGGCTCTTTCCCTACTAATATAATAAAAAACATGTTGTAATTTTGGTAGATTAGTTGAAAAAATGTTGATTTCAAATTGCAAAGCAATAAATCTTAGCTAATTTTTATGTTGTAATATTTACCCTTAGTTGAAATAAGGTTGATCAAACATTACAAAATAGTAAAGGTTGATATATTTAACATTACAACATAGTAAATCTTCTCTAACTAATACGTTACATAATTTTTATCTTAATTGAAATAAGATTGCTCTACAATTGAAAACTAGTAAATCTTATCTACCTAATATGTTGTGATTAGATTATCCAACTAATATGTTGTAATTTTGATCTTAATTGAAATAAGATTGATCTAAAATTGAAAACCAATAAATCTTATCTAACTAATATGTCGAAGAATGGCTATCCAACCCTTAGAATACACCAAACTACTATAATGTATAAAGGATAATGATGCCTCAAAGTACATTCTAGGAACTAGATAGCCATTTCCTCAATATGTTATAATTTTGAACTTGATGAAAATAAAATCACACAAAATCATATACATACATGATGTTGTGAAGGCTTGAAGCTTGATTAACCCATTTTAAGAAACACTAGTTAAAACATGACCTATCTTAAAGGCTAATTGGTAACACCATGCTAGGGATAGGCATAGAATTACAAATTATTTTCTCATTTGGAATCATTGAAGATAACTAAAATTTGGATACCAGATGGTGCATAAATATGTGTTGTTTCTATTTTTCCAAACTCATTTTTTGAGATTCATGCTCTTCCAAGGGGTATAAAACTATGACATGTATTTATAAATAGAAATGTAAAGGATTAAATTTGCTAGGCTCCTTACATATCTGCTCCTCCATAGGTGTATTGTAGCTGAAGAGAGGTTCCACATATTAATTTTAAGATTATTAAATTATCATTTAAGAATTTTTATAGTAAATATGTGTTCAGTTCTTCTTGTATCATACTTATATCATTATTCTTTTATTGCATTTAACATTTAATACTAATCATATCTATCCTATTTCAAATCATATGTCCAAAAGAAATGCAATTTCAAACTTGCCAATTTTCTAGAATAGTAGTATAACCACCCAATTGTACATTCTTGATTATCGTATGGTTGTATTTAGCTATAAAATTAAATTATAATTTTAGAAAGAATGTATGACTTGTAAGGAGATAAGTGCTAATGTGTGTGTGTATGTATATGTATATGTACACACACACATATGTGTGTGTATATATACATATATATATGTACACACACACATATATAAATATATCTACATACATAGATATATATATGTATATGTACATTACATAGATATAATATACATGTATATATGTATACATATATATGTATGTATATATATGTATGTATGTATATATATATGTATATATATACATACATATGTATATATACATACATATATATACATACATACATACATACATAAATACATACATACATACATACATACACACACACACACACACACACACACACATATATATATATATATATATATATACTTTCATTAAAATTTCAATTCGAAGGTCGAGCCCTTTGATGTTTATTTTCCCTTTGGTCATGTATTTCTTCTCTTTGAACCTGAGTCATTGAACTTTTTCTAAGTTCAAAGTTCAAAGAGCGCTTTCAAGAATTTTCTTCATGGCTTCGTTTTATGGTAAAAGCAAGCACTTTGTTGAAATTTGTATTGAACTTGAACCTTTGAACCTTTTTTGGTTCAAGGTTCAAGGTTCAAAGTTGATCATGCGTCGGTTATGTCTTTGCTCATTCATTGTCCTTTGTTTTGTCGTGTAGACTGTTTTATGTGTTGCTTTGTGTTATTTTTCAATATTGAACTTGAACCTTTGAACCTTTCGGTTCTTGGTTCAAGGTTTAAAGTTTGAAATTCATAGTTCGAGGATTCATTTAGAAAATGGTGTGTGCATCATGGAGGGAAAATGGCAGTGGGAAAGGAGAATATTCTGGGAAGTTTGAAATGTTAGTTTCTAATTATGGCAAGCAATCATGGTAATTCATGTGTTATGTGATGGAATGACCCGAAATTAAATGTATGCCAGTTATACATCAAATCAGGTGTCAACTCACATGAGCTTACTTAATTAGTACAACTAGCTATGATTTGAGTGTGATTTTATCCATTTTTGTTACAAAAGCTAGCAGTTTTTCTAGTACCTTCTCAGTAGCTATGCAAGGAAGGAAAATTGGAGGTATTGTATCTGCATTCAGAAGGTTTCTGAGAATTTGCTGTCGAGATTAGGTTAATTTCAATCATTCTCTCTTCTGTTGTATTTACTTATTCTAGAAGCTAGCTATTGTTCGTTCCCTTTGTTGTGTAGAAGAATTCATTTCATTCCTGAAATTGTTTGATTAAAATGAGAGGGGTTATTATGAGGCCAACTCTGCCAAAATTGGGGCGCACTTCTTGCTTAGTTAGTTCGCTTCTAGAGATGGGGGACACTTCATTAGCACAGACATATCTCTCTGATTTTCTTGAGAGAGTTAAGAATTCAGCCCAAAATTCTATGATGGAGAAGATTGTGCAGAGTGGTTTGGTTGAGGCTGCTGCATTTCCCACAGTTGCACCATGCCTAGAGCTAGTTTTGGAATGTATGAATCGATATGATGCGAAGCACAAGTGTATCAAGGACATTCATGGTGAAGTGTTGTTGAAGATAGACATGGAGACCATAATGGTAGCTATGGGCATTCCTCATAAAGAGCCATATGAAGATTGGACCATTGGCACTTCATATTCCTTCTTTTCTGAGAAGAAGAGCGCTTATAAAAGTGTGATTGCCAAGAACTGGTTATTGAAAATTCAAAAGGGAGGTTCCAGATTACCAAGGCCACTCACTAGAGAGCACTTTATAACAAAGATACAGGATATTATTGTTTTGTTGAATAGATTGAAAGGAAATGCCCATTTCTTTTACTGGGAAGACTGGATGTATTTCTACATCCAAGTCATTGAATGGAAGCATCTACCTAGATTGGGGACAAGTTATTGCAAAGATATTGCATGAGAGTTAAAAAATTTTTGCAGGAATGAGTGGTTTCTATATGTCTTCATATTTGTTTTATATGCTTGCTTGTACCCGATATTGGAATGGCCTACATCATGAACCCTAGATTGATGGAATAAGGGTATATGAATATTATCCTCACCCGCGGGATCAGAGATATGCAGAAAACTTCATGAGATGGAATGACATTTTTGTAGGAAGATTAGTCCATGAGTTGTAGGGTAATACAAATAGGAGATTATCAGTAGAAGTAATGGAATTTATTGGTATTTATGGTAATTTCTTTATCCAATTTTCTCAAATCACATATATTAGAGTCGGTGGCTTTCAGGGTGAACCTTTCAGGTTACCCAGGTATGCTTTGGATATCTATGTTTTAATTGAAGTCAGTCGATAGCTAACTTATATTGATAAGAGAAGTGGAGGAAAGTCTAGGGTGGTCTTTCTGGTAGAGCTTGGATACTATAGTTGTAGATCAATTTCAGATGCCTTGAACCTTGAACTTGAATTCAAGAAGTTCAATCTACAGTTATATGTTGCTAGATATAAATTTGATAGTCAAAGGTTTTCTATAGAGAACTTAAATCTTGATGATGGATTTTGTCATGAACCTCAGCTGGAAGATTATTGGGAGAACTATGGTGATGAATTCAAAGTTAGAAGAAGATTTTGGTCGAGGTTCACAGTTCAACAAATTGTGACCATGGGTTTGTCCATGAATGTTTCTAATGTGCAAGAAGACGAAGGTGAGGAAGTTGTTGATCCTGAATTAGATGAGAGGATACAGGGGTAGCCTATTCCAAAGTTTGATTGGGATATGAAAGGGGATGATAATATTTAGGCTAGAACCTTTGATGTGATCAGACGAATAGAAAGATGGTTGAAAGAACATCGTTTTGGACAAAAAACCCTTATTCGCACCTAAGACTAGAAAGATTGGTCGAACTCGTGAAAATTATCAAGCATCTCTTTCTCCTTCTGACATTGTTATTGATATTGAAGGTAATGAGAAACAATGAATGGAGAAAACCAAAATTGCAAATTTAGGAGAATCTTCTCTAGGTTCCACCTTTGCTCATGTCACCAGATCACGTAGTAGGAAAAGCAGTCAGAAAATCCTTGCAAGTTCACTTGTAGTTGACTTGTATTCTGAGTAATAAACTCAAGGAGCAAGGGATGCTCAGATGCAGGACAAGCTCATTACAGGTGCAGTTGATAAAAGAAAAGAAATCTAGGAACTTGAGGATTCTGTGAATACCATGGCCATCGTCACTACTAACTAGCAATCACCACAACCAAGGGAAACATCTCCTATTCCCAAATGGTTAAGTGCCTTGCTTACCAAGAAAAAGAATGCAATTCCCATCTTAATCCCAATGGAGGACATGATCAGTAAATGTCTAGGAAGAACATCAAAGTCCAAAAGGCTTCAGACTGAAGCGATGATTGATGTGGATGACCAAATAGGACATTGGATTGTAGAGGTGGCTAGACCCCCAACAAACAAAGATACAAAGAACATCATTGAGAAGGACTTTGTCATTGAAAATATTAACCTAGGGGTGATCTCTCAAGCTGTGGATGCTAAGCACTTGGAGACCTCCACTAAATGAATTCTCACTAAAACATGGAAAGATGAGAAGGATAAAAATGAAATGAAGTAGATCATCATGCAAATGGCCCAATATATCAATTCTATACAAGATCCTAACCCTCAACCACTTTCTCAAGTTCCCTTGTCATTTGACCCAAGATCCCCAATGAACCAGAGACTACTTGATCAAGTTCAAAGAAGTTGAATGGTTGCAGATGTTTTTAGTGAATTGTTAGAATCGATTCCTCAGCAAGGAACTAGCTATATCTTTGATCTAGTCAAGGTGTTTGAAAATACAGAGTCTATAAGTAAGGATTTGGAAATAGAAATAGTTGCTTGGGAAAAGGAGAAAAATAAGTGGGTGGCTGCATTGAAGAAAATGAGGGATACATAGAGGTATCAAGTAATGAATTTCTTAGCAAAAAAGTCGGTTCATGGTCTTGATGACAATGTAATTTTTGTGTGCAAAGAGAATATTGAGTGGATAAATTCAATTACTGAGCAAGGGCATGAGGAATCAATTAAGCTTCTAAAGGAGATAAAAGAATTGACTAATACTATGTAGAAAGATATGAAATGCATAGATCTTCAACTCCTAAACGAGGATAAGCAGACGCTTGAGGAATCATCTGATATGATCCAAGCTTTCAAAGATTGAGGACATCAAATCCAAGAAGAAAAGTTATTGGCAATAGAGGATTTCTCAAAGATTGCAAGAATTGAATCCATGTTAGTGGTTTGCTTCGATCATCTTGAGATGCATAAGGGTAAGGCCGTGCAGGTAAGCAAAAAGAAAGAAGTATGGAAGTAACGAATTCTACATATTGGTCTTCCACATTATCAACTTATTCTTAACTTCTCCTCGGCTCAATTTGAGTTGCGAAACATTCAAAGCATCCCTTCATCGCAGGACAAACAGGTGGAGGCCACGTCATCTACAGGAGCTTGATTGCATCACTGTTGCTCATGGCTTATGCCGCTTTTCCTGTTTAGTTGTTGATTTTTCAGTTTTTAAGATAGACTTCTTTAACTCTCATGAAGAGTTAATCTTTTTACTCTGGTTCAAATGTAACAAACTATCATAGCTTGGTGGCTATATATACTTAATTGCAAGCCTTGTCAAAGGTACAAGATTTTTTTGGTTAAGATAGAATAGAAAGCTTTGTCTTCCTTTTAGCAATATTATGTACTCTGAAAAAGAAAGGCAATTTTGTTTATGAATAAAGTTGCAACATTTTTCATTTTATAAATTTGTGTGTTTATGAATTGTAATGCAAGTCTCTACGAGGATTCGATTCAATTGTGGAATTTGTAATCTTTCAAATGCAGTGTATATGAATGTGTGAAAAGAAAACTTTTGAAATTGTCTATCTTTCTGATTAGAAGAATGAAAACCTGTGAGCTTTAAGAAGAAATATGTACTTAAAAATATTGTAGTGTTCATTTTGTGTTGACATATGAATGCTTAAATGCCTTTAATACTTTCTGGTAAAAAGTGTGCATGAGAATTATTGTAATTTAAGCTGATTGGAAATCATTCTTGGTGAGTTGTACCCATATACAGAGGTTAACTGTTTAAGCAGTTATCCAATTGTTTGTGTATTTTTGTCTTTTGTTATGGGCATGCAAAAGTCAAAAAATCAGAATGTGTAAAAGGGAAATCTATTAACCAACAAATTTTTGACGACTATGTTGGGGAGTCAAATAAGTAGATTAGATACAATCATAAGGTGGGCGGGGAAGTCTTGTGATTAACTTAAGTATTCATCCTGTGTATATTGAAGTGACATTTTGTAGATAGGCTGGAGTCGAGAAGATATACAAGGTCCCGAAGACGTGAAGGGGTGTTTGATTCTGTATTTCAAGAACTACAAAATTTGAATTTTTCCCCATCCTTTACACCCAGAAGAAGAGCAAGAAGTAGATCCCCAAGCTCTTCTCCCATTTTACCCATCTCTTATGTTTGTCACGCCCTAACTTTACATGGGGTTGTTCTTCCTACTGTAATCAATCCCACACCTTTGAATATTGTATTACCCATGGCTACCAATAACCCTTGGGGGCAAGCTATAGGACCACTTACTCTTGGAGAAAATTTAAATCCCTTACCGAAAGGTTCAAGAGATCATCTACCCAAGTTTAGTGGTGATGGAAAGGTTACGATTGATGATCATTTGAATGCCTTCAATGTGGCTTGTGGGGTATTAGCAATCCAACATGAGGATGTGGCTATAAGATTATTTGTTCAAACATTGATTGAAGTTGTCGCAGATTGGTTTTATCATTTACCTAATGATGATATTACAATTTGGCAAGATCTAAAGACAAAATTTGAAGCTAGGTTTAAATTAGCTAAGGACAAACATTTACTTTTGGCCCAATTAGCACAATTGAACAAGGAGATTCCTGAAACGATGAGAGATTTTGTAGCCAAGTTTGATAAGATAGTCCATAAGATCCCGGCTACTCAAAGACCCTCTGATGATAACTTGAAGTGTTTCTTCATTAACTCAATGCCTTCAAAAATAAGTTTCCTAATACATAGGCAAAGAGTGCAAAATTTAGTAGCCACCAAGACTTTAGTTGTAGAATTGTAGGATGATTTAATTACCATAGGGAAGTGGAAGAAAGAAGTTCAAATTGCTAGCCCACAAGCATCAACCTCAACAACTACATCAGACCCAGTGATTCAGAGGTTGATGAATGATGTGATAACACTCAAGAGACAATTGCCTAAATCCAATACAACTTATCCACAGACCTATCAAGACATCTCAAGGAGATTTTCAAATCAGTCAGCAGGGATTGTAGGTAAAGCACTACAATTACCTCCTACACAACAAAGTCTAGCTACTTAAGCACCTCCACCAAAAGCTAACATGTGTATTTTTCATCTCACCGATGACTATGATGGAATTTATTGTCCAGAGATGGTGTGTTATGCCCAGTTGATTGGTTCTAAGGAGGTGTTGAGTGAACCAAGTGAAGAAGAATCTTTCAGGCAACCTAGCGACTCTGTCCTGGAGTATGAGTCAGATTCAGAAAGAGGAGGTGATATTTTGGTTACCTTGGAAGATCCTTCTCATGCTCTACTGACTAGAAATCAACAGAATGTAAAACCTTAGGGTGCTCCCTCATCTTCTGTTGTGAATCCTAAAGGTAAGGAGATTGTTTCTTGGTTTCATAATAATGATTTTAGACCTCAAGAACCCTAGTTATTGAAATTTGTAGAGACTAAAAGTTCATTTGATATTGTAAAATTTTGGAAATCCTCTCGGATTCAAATTACACCAACAAAATACCTAAAATTAAATCCCAGAGAACTTGATAGATTGGTTAAGTTTGTAAAAGGAAGTAATGCATATGTACATGCTGACATGATACATCAGTTAGTTAATGCCACATTGTCTTCCCAAGGTGATGTGTCAACTCATCTTGCTACTCATGAAGTTTTCCTTGAAACAATAGCTCATCAAGTTGATGATATGTCATCTATTCTTGACTCAAAACCTGAGCCTTTTTATATATCTTTGTTCATAAATGGTCATAAATTAAATAACTGTATTATAGACTCAGGTGCCTCAGATAATATCATTCCATCTGCAATAGCCAAAGATTTGGGATTAACCTTAACTAAAACCTTTGGTAGGTGTTATTCAATGGATTCCAAACAAATACCCTTATTAAGATAGATCAAAGATGCTCAAGTGGTCCTTGCTACTCATCTAAATAAGAGAATTAAGTTAATCATTTTGATAGCTGATATCCCTGTGAGTTATGGAATGTTGTTAAGTCGCACATTTTGTAGAGACCTAGGGGGTGAGATAAAAATGGATTGGTCTCAAGCTACCATTCCCATAGGGAAACAACGAGTCATTTTGCAACCCGAGCCCAAATCTAAGTTCATTGTTTTCCCTTCTGATGATCCAAAGGCCCAAATATTATATCATGAATGTCAATTTGGGAGTTATATGATCTTATCTGGTAATGAAGCTGCAAGAAATCTATCATAAACTGAGACAATGGAGGATTTATGGTTGATGGAATTCGATGGAAGTTGTGCAGCATCAGGTTTTGGAGTTGGGGTACTCCTCATTCCCCCCTCTGGCTAACATATTCCTTTTTCTTTTAAGCTGGAATTCAAGAACACAAATAACACTACCGAGTATGAGGCCTTGCTGTTAGGATTAGCTGAAGCAAAGAAATTGGGAGTGAAGTTGTTGTAGGTTAAGGGAGATGTAGAGTTGATTGTGAAACAAGTCAGAGGGTTGTTCAATGTAAAGAATATGATATTGAAGCACTACCGAAATAGAGTCTGGGATGAAATTGAGGGTTTTGATGTATTTTCTATTGAAGCTATCCCTAGAGAACAAAATTCTAAAGATGATTCTTTGGCAGTATCATCTTCCCTATTGATTGGCCATCCTGAGTTTGTAAATGATATCTATCGAGTAGAATTGATATATCGACCTAGTCTACCCGATAATTCAAAATTTTGGTAGGTTTTTGAGAATGACAAGCAAATCAACAATTTCGTGCATTGCGCATAAGTGTTTACTACCACCTTCTTTGAAGGATCAGATGCTAAATGTAAGGAGTTTTCACCAGAACTGGTTCAAGAAATGAATGATGGGGTAATACAACTAAAAGGAAATACAATTCCTAAAGGGTTGGTCTTTTTAGAATGTCTCTTTGATCGTCATGATGCCTTTAAGAAGGGAAAAGATGAACGGATTCCTGCAAATCTGTCATGCAAAGCATATTTGACACTACTAATGATGGATGAGGTGCTCCCTGTAATGATCAAATCATCAACATAGAGCACAAGTATCAAGTGTGAGTCATCCTATCACAAAATGTAGACATTCAGATCAAAATGATACCTAGTTAACCCTGCTAAGAGAAGGAAGGAATCCATCTTGGCGTACCAAGCCCCAGAGGCCTACTTAAGGACATAGAGAGATTCCCTCAATCGACAAACCAATGAAGAATCCTGGATGAAACCTTGTGGCTACTATATAAATATCTCCTTATCAAGATCCCCACGAAGAAAGGCACTCTTCACATCCATTTGATGGATAGCCCAACCATGAGTTGCAGCAATAGCAAGTGTCAAGCAAATGGAGTTCATCTTGGCTACGGGCGCAAAGGTCTTAGTATAGTCAACACCTAGAACCTGAGAGAAACCTTTCGCAACAAGTCGAGCCTTATACTTATCCACACTACCATCCGTTGCAAACTTGGTCCACTAGATCCACTTACATCAAAACATCTTTCTCCCCTTAGGGAGAGGGACTAACTCCCAAGTGTTGTTTCTCATCAAGGACCTATACTCTTCCTCCATAGCTTGGTCCCACTCAGGAATCCATGATGCTTCCTGAAATGTCTGTGGATCAGAAGTAGTAGAAATGTACACATGTGGAAGGTCCTGATGCTATGATCAAGTCCTCTGTGTATTTGAAGGATCCCCAACACAAGAACCCACTGACTCAAGTGTCTATCAAGCCCAATGAGGTCTAGGTGGAGCTGGAGGATGAGGCTCCTCAACTGCTAGTGGACCCTACGGAGGTATAACCCTGCGAGTTAGAGTTGAAGGAGTCTCATCAACTGAATCAGTCTCATCACTATCCACAATGAAGGAAGGTAGAGGAGGAAGTGAGGCTAAGCTAGGGGAGACTTCCTCAAAATGAACACTCCTCTCAATAAACACCTCACGTGTCTCTGGATCCATCAATCGATATGCCTTAACACCCTTGGGATAGCCAACAAAAATACAAGGGCTACTCTGAGGTTCCAATGCCTTGTGTTTCTATGGAGGAATGCGAGACCATAATGTACACCCAAAGACTCTGAAATGTCTCACAATCGGTTTCATTCCAGCCCAAGCCTCAAATGGAGTAATACTTGTCAAAGCTTTGTGAGGAACCTGATTTTGGATGTGTGTAGCACAACTAATAGCCTCTGCCCAAAAGGCAGGATCAAGAGAATGAGCATGAATCATACAACAAGCCATTTCCTTGAGAGTTCTATTCTTGCATTCTACAACTCCATTCTGCTATGGAGTGTAGGCAACTGAATGCTGAAGATCAATCCCCTCAAATGCATAAAAATCCTCAAGTCTTTTGTTCACATATTCCCTTCCATTATCTGTGTGAAGGATCTTAACCACTTTCCCTGATTGCTTCTCCACATGAGCCTTGAAGTCTATAAATCTATCATACACTTCACTCTTATGAACAAGGAAATAGACCCAAGTGAAGCATGAGTAGTCATCAATGAAGGCAAGGACATAGCAGGTCCTACTAAATGAAGGTGATGGAAATGGACTTGCTACATCATTGTGAACAAGTTGAAGAACTCACAAATCTCTCCAAGCTTTCCCCTTATCAAAATTCTCCTCGGTATGCTTGCCCATTGAACATCCTGAACATACACCCTTTGAAAAACTGATTCGAGGTAGACCTGTGACCATGTATTTAGTGCTAAGTTGCTAAAGATAGCGGTAGTTGAGGTGACCAAACCACTCATGCCATAGATTACTTTATGAATTTGAATGAGTAAGCAAGGCCCTAGAAGGAGAACTTGGTACAAATTGGGAGAATGAATAAAGCCTTGAGTTGTCATTGACTTGTCCCACTGCTACCAAGGCATCATTATCAAGTTCTTTTACCACAACCGAATCAGGTGTAAAATCAACCTTTTTCCCATTCCCATAGTGAGTGATTTGGTAGATAGAGAGAAAATTGGTAGACAAGTTAGGAACATAAAGAACATTCTCAAATGTTCCATCGTTGATGCCAACCAAACCTTTCCCTTCTACCTAAACTTGTGTACCATCACCTATGTAAATGTGAGATACCTTTGATGGCTCCAATTAAGAAAACTACTCCTTTGTAGAACTCATGTGATAAGAGGTACCCAAGTCAAGTATCCACTATTGTGAGGAACCTGTTTTAGCCACAAATTCTTGCCCTTTTCCCTTACACTATGAGGAAGTGGAAGGAGATGATTCCTTCTTGTTGTAGGAGGATGGGAAATTGATGTTGTTATTCTTAAGTAGATGTGTCAACTCATCACTTGGTTGGTGTGGCATCGATGCTCATCATGACCATACTCCTTGCAATATGCACAAGTTGGTTTATCCTTCGTAGGTGGATTCCCCTTCTTGGAAGAGGATGAAAAATCACCTTGTGATGGAGAGGATGATTGTCCTTTTTCCTTTTGTGTCTTTGACTTAGATTGCTTCTTCTTCTTATTTGAATCTTTTCCTTGACTCCCTTGATTAGCAACTAAAGCCTTGGAGTTTGAAGACTTGAGAATCCCCATGTTCAACAACTTAGATTGTTCCAACATCAAATGAAGGCATAGTGTAGGAACTCCCCATTGTCAAGCAATGGGTTTGGAAGCTAGAAACAAATGCTACATATTCAGGTGAAAGCTTGTCCAACAAGTTGAATATCAACTAAGCATCCTTTTTGTCAATTCCATAATCCTTAAGCTTTTCTCTTAGGTCATTTGCTTTGGTGACATAATCTTGGATTGTATCAAAACTCTTGGGATCCAAGTTGGTGAGATCATTGTCAATCTTGTAGCCTTTGATTTTATCAGCTTGACCATACAATTTCTGAAATATATCCCAAGCCTCTTTGATTGTAGAACACTTTTCAATGTGAAAAATGAGGTCATCTGATACATACTTACATAAAGTTCAAAGAGCCATGCAATGTTTAGTGAGCCATTCTAATTGAGCATTAGGATCAACTAGTGTTGCTATTGTTCCATCTATGTAATGTGTGAGTCCTTTTTCCATTAGTTTGCTCCATGCTTTAATTTTCCAAGATGCATAGTTATGTGAAGTTAAAGGTGGAAATTTATGAGGAACCATAGCAACAAAAATGAAAGAGCACAAGGAAAGAGAGACACAATCACACAAGACACCCCCCCCCACCCCCCACACCAAATTCACTCAATCAAAGAACCCCCCAAAATGATGATTTGACACTTTATACTTAGTGTGTGTGCCACTTGCAAAAAATGGCAAAGTGGACTTCTAATTTCAATTTTACAACTACCTCAAAGAGGCCATATGAGACTCAAGCTAATAATGCAAGAGATCTAAACTAAGATCTAAGCAAATTAGAAGTCCCAAGTAGGCCAAAAAAGACCAATTTTTGAAAGTGCAATATCCACTCCAAATCTCTGCAAATTGATGACAGATTATGAAAGTAGACAAAAAAAATATGCACTTTAAAAAAAAACAGCACCTGGAAAGGAGGTCATATGAGCCCAAATGAAGCCTTTGAAGTTGCAAAATTGAGGATTGGATGGGTACAACTTAGAAAATCTAAAATTTTTGAAAAACCTGTTCACCAAAATTAGAAAATAACCACACCACTATGGACAACATGAAAAATTAGCCCAATTAAAAAAAATTGCACCTAAAAAAGAGCAAAATTGAGCAAGTTATGGGCCTCCAAAGTTGACCCAAAAAATCAAACTACTCAATGGAGAGGGGTCTAAAATTTTTAAAAAAGTGTTGATGCAGGCTGACATCAATAATTCACTATGTTAAATTTGATAGTCATATGACTGTTGTGAGGCCCTACCTCAACCCATCCTAGTATTTCAGTGATTTTCATGTTGGAACTATTATGGATGCTCTATTTTATTGCATTGTGGATGTAGGACTTTATATGATCCCAGGAATTTGGTAACATTGATATATTGATGCTTCATTTCTATGCATTATAGATATAGTATTTAATATGACTCTAGAATAGGGTAACATTGAGGTGTTGTGTGTCATTATTTGATTTGCAAGACTTTATTATGATGCTAGAAATATGGTTGCATATATTATGAATGGATTAAATTATGAGGATTATGATGAATTGCTTATGTAAATTGCCTTGATATGTGGTAAATTGTATTGTATAATGTCAATTCTATGTAGAGTGATTGAATTGTATTCTTAATTATGTGTTTAATATTATATGAGGCTATTGGAAAGTACTAATGTTTAAATTGAGATGTGCAGGAAATTATCCATGTGACCATGGAAATATTATCGAGAATCAAGCCTAGGCCTATGTATGTTCGTAAAACCAGGGGTTGTCTATTTGGAGAGACAACACCCTATATGTATTGTATTGTATTTTATTTGTAAATGTAATTGTTTGCATGCGTGTAAATTGTATTTATTAAATTGTTTAAATCATTCAAGGGACAATTGCCATGTGTGTAATTGTGATGTGGAATTATTTTTGTAGTGTCACTTAACACATATGTTGTATGTTGCGTTGGCAATTGTCATGTCACCTTTTTGGAGAGATTTATTTTTGTTTAATTGTTATATTTTCTAATTATCCTTGAAGGTACCAAGAAATCTAGGATAGTGAGCCATAAGGAGAGTCAACTCAGAGCTAACCCATAGGTTAACTTTAGGTGGACTTTCTAAGGGTTAAATTGACTCCGAGGGTCAGTTTTGGAGCATTTTTATTAGGCCTCATGGGGTACCTATGGGTGAAGGCCAAATTTGGCCATGTGTCTTTCCCCTAGGGCTTGTTTAACCACCCAAAAAAGTGGTTTCCCCAAGATGGACGAATTTCATCTATAGGAGTGACATCCTTGGTTAGAGAACCTTCTTAGTTTGTGTCATTCCTCTTCCCCATTTCATTCCTCTTCTTGAGGTGCCTTGGTTAGGGAGTGTGTAAGATCTAGGGAAGACCAACCAATGGGAGTCCCTCACTCTATCCAAGAGGTTGGAAGGAGTGAGAGAAGCCTTCTTAGGCTAAAGATTGAGGCTTAGTGAGCTAATCACCCACTCTCCATCTTTGGAGATCTTGCAATTTGAAAAAAAACCAGTTTTGGAATAGGAATTTTTGGCTAAGTGTTGCAGAAAAGATTTGTGGATTGGGTTGCTCTTCTCCAAGCTACCCCTAGAATACCCTTGGCTGATTCAAGGTAGGTGTATTATCTTACTTGTATGTTAAAATCTATTTGTAGAGATGCTTGAATGTAAATATTGTATCTTTCTTTGCATTGTATTTGTGAAAGTTTTTATGTGGTTCTTTCCTTTTTTTTTGTTATGCATTTTATTGTGTTTTGGGAGTATCCAAGGTCATCTTACCCTTGGGATGGCAAAATGGTCTTGGGGGTGGAAGGAGTTTGATAGCCTTAGAGTGAGAGGCTCTCATCATGAGAGTGATCTCAAAGGTTTGTCCATGTGACCCTTTTTGCATAGTTTTGTTTATGCATTTGGGGGTCATAAGGGGAGAAAATATGGCATGTATGCCTTTGGGGGTCATAAGGATATGGGGGTTAAGATAATTTATGTTGTTGTCTTGGATGTCATGAGTTCACTATGAGTTACTATCTAGTAGATCTCTTCAAAGGTACAAGTCCACTTCCACCCCTGTAAAACATCACATTATGTGATGAAGTTTCAGCTTTGGGATGGGAATGTGTTTGTTATGTTTTTCCCCTTGCTTATTTGTGTTTTCTTGAGTGTAACCCATCTAGGACTTGGTTCTCCAAGCTCGGGGGTGGCTTCTAGTAAGCCTAGGCTGGGAGGTGAGCACCCCATGGTCACAACCTTATGTTTTGTTTGCAGGTTGCTTGGAAGGAAAGAAAGAAAAAAAAAAAAAAAGGAAAGAAAGCTAGGGCGTTGCTGATTTATTTTAGTTGCAGAAAGAAATATGAATGTAATTGTTATATTTGTTTTGAAAGAAAGAAATGTGTTATTTAGTTAACTCCTCATTCATTATGAATGAGAGACTAATTGAGCATTCTACCCATTTGTAAAAGGTTGACAACTTGTGCTCAAACATTCTTATAAGAAAATTGATTAAATTATGTAATGTATTATGTTGTTGTTATTTTTATTTAATTATGTCTTAATCTAAAAATCTATTATTTCTTATCTCTACAGATTATATAAAAAAAAAAAGAAGAAAGGGAAATGTAGAAAATGTTATGTTGATGTTATAAGTATTTTCTGTACTATTTATATGTTGCTGCAAATGTATTTACCACTATCATTTTCTTAATAAAAAAAAAGAAAGGAGAAAATAAAAAGCTAAAGTCAATAAAATTTAATCTCTTTCTATACATGACTTTATGGCATAGAAAGTAAATTACAAATGCATTTATCCCAGTATGCAACAGATATAGGCATTCCTTACATCCATAAACAAAAAGTAATAATAATAAAACCTATTTAAAGTTTTTAGCTTGCTGCTATCATTTACTGTCATAAAATGTATTGTTGTTTTAAAAAAGAAAAAAAATATATGCAGATTTAGTCTTAGGCAATGAGGGTATAAGTTAATCTAGTCATGTGAAATAAATCATTTCAGAAAAAAAAAAAAAAAGGGAAAATATAAAACTATATCTATCTATGGGTTGCCTGTACTTTTTTATCATTCCTCCATGTTAATGCCTAAATTTGTTTTTAGGAAAGGAGACAAAAAAAAAGATTCTAACCCTAAGAGATTGATATGCATATATAAATTTACACACACACACAAAAATATATATATATATATATATATATATATATATATATATATATATATATATATATATATATATATATATATATATATATATATATATATATATATATATATATATATAAAATAAAATAAAAAAATAGACAACAAAAAAAAGAGCACTTTCCTTAGGGCCGAACCACTGTGTGTTAATATAGTGGATGACACATGGGCCGAACCACTATGTTTACACATAGTGGACAACACCGACCGCCACTGTGGGTGCCCACAGTGGATGACACCGACCGTCGCTATGGATAGTCACAGTGGCGTCCGGGGGAGCCCTGCATTATGAAATCCGACCTCCACTCAGCCTCTGCCCCTTCATTCGGCCACCACCTTGCCCCATTTTGGTCACCGCCTCATGGCCTTCGTACCTGCATAACAGACACAGTACACACACACACTCAAAATAAAATAAAATATAATAAACCCTAACCCATTTCGGGTTAGGATAAAAAAAAAATAAAGAAAAGAAAGAGAAGAATGCTTGATGCAAAAAATGCAACCCTAACCCAATTTCGGGTTAGGGTTAGAATTTAAATAACAAAGTATAATAGAAATGCAACCCTAGCCTATATTCGGGTTAGGGTTTGCATGTAAAATATGAGAGGGAAATTTGAATTAAAGTTTTCAAATTATAACTTATAATTTAGGGTTATTTGTAAGTTTCATTATAAAATTTAATGGGCATAGTTGGTTTATTTTATTAAAGAAATATACATGTATAAATAAGTTTAAATATAGGTTTGTTCATCCAAATTGTTTATATATATATATATATATATATATATATATATATTTGAGGTTAAGAGAAAACCTATTTTATTTTATTTTATTAATTTTTATATAGTTCTCATATCGCAATTATTGACGAGATTTTATCAAGGATTTTTAGTAAGGATATTCATAGATAATTTTTGTATTTAAATAAATATGTACGTCAAGTGGAATTTAATTTGGAAAAAATAAATTGTAAAGGAGAATTATTAATTATTTTAAATGAATTTTTAACGTATAAGGCCAATGTTGGCAAGATTATTTAATCGTCAAAATTGAAGGATTTAGGGGGAGATTAAACTTGGCTATAGTATAAATTAGATTTATTTGGCAAATAACATTATTAATTTTGAAACCTTTTGGCTAAATATAAATCAAGAATTTTGTGTGCACTCGATTAATTAAATTTTAGGTTTAAGATATCTGCATCATTATCCAATTAGCCCAGAATAATTTAAATGCAATTTAGATATTTAATTTTCCCTCGATTTTAATTAGCGGCAATTTAATTAAGTTAATTAATTAAATTGCGAGGACCATCCTAGGACCTAAATAGTCCTCATTAATTAATATCATTTTTTTTTAGTGAGTTAGCTAATCCAATGTTAGTGAACAATTCCACTTACATCTTAGTTAAGACAAAACTCAAATGTTTTCATTATAGTGTAGACTATTTTGAGAGTTTATGTGGTTCAAAAAAAATTTGTTGTTTTGTTTTTGCCCAAAAGTTTGGGCATGACAACTGTTGCAAAACGTCGCAACCCCTTGTCCACTGTACGGATACGTTGACGTGGCGCTGACGTGGCAGATGATTATACTATTGTTGTGGTGGCCAATTGGGTAGGTGATGTGTCATAGAGTCTTTCCCACGGGCCAGTGGTCACCTGCCACGTGGCGAACGTGGGTCTCGCCGGAGAGAGGTTGGTGGGAGGTTGCTGTTAGAGTTATCTTGTATTAGCTAATAATTATTTATTTAATTATTAGTCTATTAAACTCTACGCTTAAGCTAAACTTAGGCATTTAATAAATATTTTAGGTATTTAATAATTATTAAATACACATTATCCCTTTAGGGTTTCTTTAGGGTTGCACATATTTAGGGTTGCTATTATCCTTTTATAAGGATTGTATTGTACTTGTTAATTCAAATTGATTCCCTTTCCGAATGATAATCTTCTTCTTCAGAGCATTTATGCCTTTTTGCTTTATGTGCCTCCATTCTTCTCTTGTGACAGGCATTTACATGCAAGTGTTCTTGGGATTTGTGAAGTTGTATTTCCTCAACTTCTTCATGGTATCAGAGCTTGCATCTACTGCTACTTGTTCCTGATTTTTCAAAAGATTTTTTGGAGGAGGGTTTCAAGTTTTTTCAAAGTTTTTTTATTGGATCTGGGGTAGATGCTTTGTTTTTGATCATTTTGGGCTCAAACGGACCTCATAGTTGAACTCAGAACACCCCAAAACCCCCATTTCTATATAAAATTTGTCAAATTTTGACAAATTTGGGTTCTAAAATTTTTTCTTTGGTTTTGCCTTTTTTTGGCATGAATTTTGAGAAATTCATCAAAAAAACCATTTAAAAAAATTAGAGTAGTTTGGGCAAATAAAGACCTCACCATTCACTTCCGAAGGGTGTTTCGAGTCATTTTGATATCTAATTCGACCTATTTTAGTGACAAGTGCATCTGGGCCATTATTTTTTTATTGGCACATTTTACGAGACACAAAAATCCGTACGGATGTACCTGCAAATGCATCAAAAAAAAATTGTAACCCTTTTTATGTCCTAAAAGAGGGATTTTTTCTTTTGGCCATAACTTGGTCATACGGAGGCGCTTTTTCAAAAACCTTATATCGTCAAAAAGCTCTTTTCGAGCTCTCTCTAGATCTAGAGATTTTATCTTCTGATTTTTCTTTTTTAATGGTGTTTTTTTCTGTCAAAGTCAGAAGTTATTTTTTTCACTTTGGGAGACATAACTTGAGTATTCGAACTCTGTTTTTCGAAAAATTTATATAGTTCAAAAGCTTATTCTGTGCACTTTCCATGCATATGAGTTTTCTTTCCAGATTCTACTCCATGAATATTTTATTCAATTTTTTGCTTTTTAACACTCTGGTAAATATCTTGGATGTTTCAGGTCCTGGGATCTCTTTCTCTAAGTAGGATGTCGTGTTCTTTTGTTGTTCTTTCTGTTTTCAGTCTTCTTATCATTGTAGCTTTTTATTTATGCAAATGCATAGAGATAAAGTGCCATCATGCATTGTTTACTTGAGATCTTGCACATCTTGTGCCTCATTGTACATGCACTACTTATAAAGTGCCATGAAGGGTTGGTGTTTGCCTTTTGTTTGCCATCTACTTTTGTCACATGAGTGTTCCTTCCACGATATTAGCCTCATGATGTGTGTTAAGTGAGTGTTCCTTCCATGACACTGTGTACTTTCTCTACACCTTCGATGTTCCTGGTTCTTCGTCATGCAGTTCTTATTGGTCATTCTTTTCAGTGTACCCATCCCTCTCCCTTTTCAGCATTATGGGGAGGTTTGTCTTGTTGGTTCTAATGCTTCCATGGTTCGATTGATTAGCTCTTTAGGCTTTGGTGTCTCATGCCATCTATATCTTCAAGTTCAGTTGTTTGCCCTTGTTTGCCATCTAATTCGAGTAGTGTCATTTGAGGGCACTCGTGCAAATTGCAGTCTTCTCTACTTGGTCATGTTCTATTTCAGTGGAGTTTCTTCAGATCAACAACTACTCTTTGACAGTGTTTACATCTATTTCATGCTTCAATGGTGTTCTTCTTTCTTTTCCATCTCTTTTTGGAGTAGAGTTTTTTTCCCATGTGGTTTTCTCTATTTCTTCATTTCATAGAGATTTGGTTGTCATTGGGTACCTCATCAGGCCTTGTTGCTGGGACCCAAATTTGCCTTCATCATGTAGTTGCATTTTTTGCTTCATGCATTTAGGTTTTTAGCTACTCCCTAAGCTCATCTTAAGGGGGGGTGTTGGAGTTATCTTGTATTAGCTAATAATTATTTATTTAATTATTAGTCTATTTAACTCTACACTTAAGCTAAACTTAGGCATTTAATAAATATTGTAGGTATTTAATAATTATTAAATACACATTATCCCTTTAGGGTTTCTTTAGGGTTGCACATATTTAGGGTTGCTATTATTCTTTTATAAGGATTGTATTGTACTTGTTAATTCAAATTGATTCCCTTTCTGAATGATAATCTTCTTCTTCAGAGTATTTATGCTTTTTTGCTTTAAGTGCCTCCATTCTTCTCTTGTGACAAGTATTTGCATGTAGGTGTTCTTGGGATCTCTGAAGTTGTATTTCTTCAACTTCTTCAGTCGTGGGCATGTGACAGGTTGGTGGGAGGTCACTGATGGCTAGTCGGTGGGAGCTAGGACCGACAACAGTGGCTGAGATGGGAGGTCGCTGGTGGCCGGGGCCGACAGGGTCGGCGCAGACGGAGGTTGGTGGCAGGTCATGATAGTGGTCGACGGGAGTTTGCGGTGATTGGGGCCAACAACAGACTAGAGAAGCGGTGTCGGAGAAGCGGTGCTAGTGGGAGGAGGTGGCCGGAGGAGCCAGTACAAACAATACGCCTTGCAGATCTGAGCATGGTACAACTAGTATGGGGGGATGGTCACGGGAGCCCCCTGAAATGAAATATATATATATATATATATATTTATTTATTTTATTTTAAAAAAAAAAAATTTGCAAAATAAAAAAATGTGATTTGAATAATATAAAAATTAAAATAAAACTACAGAAAAAATATTTTTTAAATTTTTTTTTTTGCAAAATCATATCGTACAACTCAAACTGGGCAAAGTTTTTTCCTCCAACACCCAAAATTTGACTTTCCCCAAAATAGGTCAGGTTTATACTCGATTTTTATTGGAATGGCCTCCCAGATGAAGTGGTGAGGTTGAAAACACTCTAGGATGCCTCCAAAACATGCAGTACCTCATATTCAAAATTAGAAGCCTTCAAAGATGTCTCCCATAACCAATCAATGAAGCCCCAATGGTTTTGATACCATGTGAGATTTTTCCAAGATCAAGGGCACAATGAAAATCACACAAAAGAGAGACAATAGTTTGACAAGAATAAACTATATTCTCATCAATATGCAAATGATCAGCTGGATTAACCAATACAATGAATATGGGTCTTCTTATATAGGCAAGGCCAAATGGATATGTGAGCACACAATCATGACATGTGGCTCAATGAGAAACAAGGGTAGGTAAGAATAAAAGTAGGGGTAGGTAGGAGAAATAATATAATATTTCACAAGAGGTGGATCACCAATCGAATGTGGAATGTAACAGCAAGATAAGACCACCAAAGGTGGAATTTCTCCTACAAGAATCATCCCTATGTGCACAGTTCCATAAGCGTCTCATATCTAAACTACGATGAGATGCATTATCCTAAGTTAACTTAAGTAAAGTGTAATTATATCCTATAAGAATAAATAATTACACCAACAGCCCCCCTTAAGTGCAACTTAGGGAAATGAAGACTCAAGTCAACAATGCAAGATGGGTCTCGGCTACTAGGCCAAGATAGGTACCCATGTACAATATGAAAATGCAAGGAAACCTATGTAATGCAATCTCTCACAAACGAAGAAAGGGAGAAAACCCAATGGGAAAAAACTCCCCCCCAAAAGAGAGATGAATGTACAAAAGACTCTCAAAGAAGGACAAAACCTCAAAGAGGAAAATGTCCCCCCCATAAGAGAGGAAGGAAAAGTCAGCTGACCCTCCCTAATGAAAAATCCCGTACCCCCAAGAGAGCTCACTGGAACTTACTCTTAGTGAAGGGTTTGGTGAATATGTCTGCAACCTGCTCTGTTGTAGGACAATACTGCAAATTAATGACCGTCTCCTGAATCAACTCTCAAATGTAGTGCATATGAATCTCGATGTGTTTGGTCTACTAATGTTGAACTGGGTTCTTCAAGATTTCAATAGCACTCTAATTGTCACAATGTAGAACTATCGACCATGGAGTGGAGAACCCAAAATCTGTGAGAATATGTTGAAGCCAAATAGTCTCAGTCACTGTGTTAACAACCCCTTGATGCTCAGCCTCAGTTGAAGAGAGAGCAATAGCATGTTTCTTCTTGCTCTGCCAACAAATGGGGCCCGAACCAAGGTGGAAGTTGTAACTAGAAGTAGACTTACTATCATGAAGATCGCCAGCCCAATCGGAGTCTATGTATCTAATCAAGCAAAGTCCTGTGCCTACTGCATAGTGAATCCCATAATGATGTGTACCCTGGATGTAGTGTAGGATGTGTTTGGTGACTTTCCAATGAAGCTCGTGGGGTTCCTACATAAAGTGGGAAACCATGCCAACTACAAATGAAATGTTAGAGCATGTGTGAGTCAAGTAGAAGAGATTACCCACAAGCTGACGATACAATGTGGCATCAACTAGTGGAGAAGAGAACTTAGCCTCAAGCTTGACTCCTGAAAGACATGAAGTCAATGTAGGCTTATAATCAACCATATGAAAGCATGCAAGTAGATCAAGAGCATACTTAGGCTGTGAAAGTGTAATCCCGAAAGGTGACTATGAAATCTTTATCCTGAGAAAGTAGTGCGAAAGACCCAAGTCAGTCATAGAAAATTTATCATGCAAAGTAGATTTGACATTGCTAATGATGGATGAGGAGCTCCCTGTAATGATCAAATAATCAACATAGAGCCTAAGTATCAAGTGTGAGTCATCCTATCATAAAATGTACACATTCAGATCAAAATGACACCTGGTGAACCTTGCTGAGAGAAGGAAGGAATCCATCTTGGCATACCAAGCCCTAGGGGCCTACTTAAGGCCATAAAGAGATTCCCTCAGTTGAAAAACCAATGAAGAATCCTAGGTGAAACCCTGTGGTTGCTCCATATATATCTCCTCATCAAGATCCCCATGAAGAAAGGCACTCTTCACATCTATCTAATGGATAGCCCAACCATGAGCTACAACAATAGCAAGTGTCAAGCAAATTTAGTTCATCTTAGCTATGGGCACAAAGGTCTCAATATAGTCAACACCTAAAACTTGAGAGAAACCTTTCACAACAAGTCGAGCCTTATACTTATCCACACTACCATCCGCTACAAACTTGGTATGCTAGATCCACTTACATCGAACCATCTTTCTCCCCTTAGGGAGAGGGACTAACTACCAAGTGTTGTTCCTCATCAAGGAACTATACTCTTCCTCCATAGCTTGGTCCCACTCGAGAACCCTTGATGCTTCTTGAAATGTTTATGGATCGGAAGCCATAGCAATGTATGCATGTGGAAGGTCCTGATGCTATGATCGAGTCCTATGTGTATCTAGAGGATTCCTAACAAGAGAACCCACTGACTCAAGTGTCTATTGAGCCCAACAAGGGCTAGGTGAGGTGGAGGATGAGGCTCCTCAATTGCTAGTGGACCTTATAGAGGTGTAACCCCACGAGTCAGAGTTGAAGGAGTCTCATCATCTGAATCAATCTCATCACTATCCACAATGGAGGAAGGTAGAGGAGGAAGTGAGGCTAAGCTAGGAAATCTTTCCTCAAAATGAAAACTCCTCTCAATAAACACCTCATATGTCTCTGGATCCATCAATCAATATGCCTTAACACCCTCAGGATATCCAACAAAAATACAAGGCCTAATCCAAGGTTCCAATGCCTTGTGTTTCTGCGGAGGAATGCGAGGCCATGTTGGACTCCCAAAGAATCTGAAATGTCTCACAATCAGTTTCCTTCTAGCCCAATCTTTGTGAGGAACCAAATTTTGGATGTGTGTAGCACAACTAATAGCCTCTGCCCAAAAGGTGGGATCAAGAGAACAAGCATGAATCATACAGCTAGCCATTTCCTTGAGAGTTCTATTCTTACGTTTTGCAACTCCATTCTACTATGGAGTGTAGGCAAATGAATGCTAAAGATCAATCCCCTCAAATGTATAAAAATCCTCATGTCTTTTGTTCACATATTCCCTTCCATTATTTGTGTGAAGGATCTTGACTACTTTCCCTTATTGCTTCTCCACATGAGCCTTGAAGTCTAGAAATATGTCAAACACTTCACTCTTATGAACAAGGAAATAGACCCAAGTGAAGTAGTAGTCATCAATGAGGTGAAGACATAGTGGGACCTACTAAATGAAGGTGATGGAAATGGACCTGCTACATCGTTGTGAAAAAGTTGAAGAACTTCCAAAGCTCTCCAAGCTTTCCCCTTATCAAACTTCTCCTTGGGATGCTTGCCCATGGAACATCTTGAACATACACCCTCTGAAAAACTGATTTGAGGTAAACCTGTGACCATGTCTTTAATGATAAGTTGTTGAAGGTAGCAGTAGTTGAGGTGACCAAACCACTCATGCCATAGCTTACTTTATGAATTTGAATAAGCAAGACCCTAGAAGGAGAACTTGGCACAAAGTGGGAGAATGAATAAAGCCTTGAGTTGTCATTGACTTGTCCCACTGCTACCAAAGCATCATTATCAAGTTCTTTTACCACAAGTGAATCATGTGTAAACTCAACCTTTTTCCCATTCCCATAGTGAGTGATTTGGTAGATAGAGAGAAGATTGGTAGACAAGTTAGGAACATAAAGAACATTCTCAAATATTCCATCATCCATGGCAACCAAACCTTTCCCTTCTACCTCAACTTGTGTATCATCACCTATGTAAATGCGAGGTACCTTTGATGGCTCTAATGAAGAAAAATACTCCTTTGTAGAACCCATGCGATAAGAGACACTCAAGTAATGTATCCACTATTGCGAGGAACCTATTTTAGCCACAAATGCTTTCCCTTTTCCCTTAGACTGTGAGGAAGTGGAAGGAGATGATTCCCTCTTGTTGTAGGCAGACGGAAAATGATGTTGTTTTTCTTAAGTAGATGTGTCAACTCATCAACTTGCTTGGTGTGGCATTGATGCTCATCATGACCATACTTAGTGCAATAAGCACAAGTTGGTTTATCCTTCTTAGGTGGATTCCCCTTCTTGGAAGAGGATGAAAAACTGCCTTGTGATGGAGAGGATGATTGTCCTTTTTCCTTTTGTGGCTTTGACTTAGATTGCTTCTTCCTCTTATTGGAATCTTTGCCTTGAGTCCCTTGACTCCCTTGATTAGCCACCAAAACCTTGGACTTTGAAGACTTGAGAATCCCCATGTTCAACAACTTAGATTGTTCCAACATCAACATTTTTGTGAAAGCGTCAAATGAAGGCATAGTGTAGGAACTGCCCACTATTGCATATTCATGTGAAAGCTTGTCCAACAAGTTGAATATCAACTAAGCATCCTTTTTGTCAATTCCACAATCCTTAAGCTTTATCTTAGGTCATTTGCTTTGGTGACATAATCTTGGATTGTATCAAAACTCTTGAAATCCATAGCCTCTGATTACATCAACTTGACCATACAATTTCTGAAAGATATCCCAAGCCTCTTTGATTGTAGAACACTTCTCAATCTGAAAAATGAGCTCATCTGATACATACTTATGCAAAGTTTCAAGAGCCATGAAATTTTTAGTGAGCCATTATAATTAAGCATTAGGATCAGACTTAGGATCACCTTGTGCTGCTATTATTCCATCTATGTAATGCATGAGTCCTTTTTCCATTAGTTTGCTCCATGCTTTAATTTTCCAAGATGCATAGTTATGTGGAGTTAAAGGTGGAAATTTATGAGGACTCATAGCAACAAAAATTTGAAAGAGCACAAGGAAAGAGATGCGCAATCACACAAGACACCCCCCCAAATTCACTCAATCGAAGAACCCCCTTCAAAAAAAATGATGATTTGGCACTTTATACTTAGTGCATGTACAATGGGACATTTGCAAAATATGACAAAGTGGACTTTTGATTTCAACTTTACAACTACCTCAAAGAGGCCAAAGAGACTAAGACTGATAATGCAAGAGAACTAAACTAAGATCCAAGCAAATTATAAGTACCAAGTAGGCCAAAAAAGACCAATTTCTGAAAGTACAATATCCACTCAAAATATCTGCAAACTAATGACAAATTATGAAAGTAGACAAAAAAAATGCACTTTCAAAAAAAATGGCACTTGGAAAGGAGGTCATATGAGCCCAAACGAAGCCTTTGAAGTTGCAAAATTGAGGATTCAACATGTACAACTGAGAGAATCTGAAAATTCTGAAAACCCTATTCACCAAAATCATAAAATAACCACTCCACTGCGGAGAGCACAAAAAATTAGCCCAAATAAAAATAAATTGCACCCAAAAAGGATCAAAATTGAGCAAGTTATGGGCCTCCAAAGTTGAGCCAAAAAATCAAACTACTCAATGGAGAGGAGTCTAAAATTTTCAAAAAAGTGCTGATGCAGGCTGATGTTAGCAATTCACTGTGTTAAATTTGACAGCCCTATGATCGTCACAAAATCGTCGCACTCCCTTGCCCACTATATGGATATGTTGACATGGCAGATGACTATATTGTTGTCATGGCAGCCAACTGGGCAGGTGATGTGTTGCAGAGTCTTTCCCATGGGCTAGTGGCCACCTACCATGTGGTGAACATGGGTCCTGTCAGAGGGAGGTTGGCGGGAGGTCACGTGCACATGACAGGTCAGCGGGAGGTCGCTGGTGGCTGGTTGGTGGGAGCTGGGACCGATAGCAGTGGCTAAGATAGGAGGTCATTGGTGGCCAGGGTCGATGGCGGTGGTCAAAGCCGATGGGAGTGGTTGAACCCAATGGGGATGGCAGGGCCGATGCGGATGGAGGTCAATGGCAGGTCACGATGGTGGCTGACGGGAGTTCGCAGTGACTGGAGCTGACAACAGACTGGAGAAGTGGTGCCAGAGATCGGAGAAGTGGCGCTGGTGGGAGGAGGTGGCTGGAGGAGCCAGTACAAATAGTATGCCCTACAAATCTGAGTAGGGTACAACTAGTATGGGGAGGTGGTCACTAGACCTCCGTGAAATAAAATAAAATAAAATAATTATTTTACTTTTTTTTAAAAAAAATTGCCAAATAAAAAACTGTGATTCGAATAATATAAAAATTAAAATAAAACCACAGAAAAAAATATATTTAAATTTTTTTTTTTGCAAAATCAAAGCATATCACCCAAATTGGGCAAAATTTTTCCTCCAATACCCAAAATTCGACTTTCGCCAAAATAGGTCGAGTTTATACTCATTTTTTATGGAAATGGCCTCCCAGACATAGTGGTGAGGTTGAAAACACTCTAGGATGCCTCCAAAATGCGCAGTACCTTAGATCCAAAATTAGAAGCCTTCCAAGATATCTCCCAAAACCAATCAATAAAGCCCCAATGGCTCTGATACCATTTGAGATTTTTTCAAGATCAAGGGCACAGTGAAAAGCACACAAAAGAGAGACAATAGTTTGACAAGAACAAATTGTATTCTCATCAATATGCAAATGATCAACTGGATTAACCAATACAATGAATATGGGCCTACTTATATAGGCAAGGCCAAATGGATATGTGAGCACACAATCATGACATGTGGCTCAATGAGAAAGAAGGGTAGGTAAGAAAAAGTAGGGGTAGGTAGGAGAAATAATATAAAATTCCACAAGAGGTGGATCACCCACCGAATGTGGAATGTAACAACAAGATAAGACCACAAAAGTGGAATTTATCCTACAAGCATCATCCCTATGTGCACACTTCCCTAAGTGTCTAATATCCAAACTACAATGAGATGTATTATCTTAAGTTAACTTAAGTAAAGTGTAATTATATCCTATATGTGTGTGTGTGTATATATGTATATATATGTGTATATATGTATATATATATGTACATATATATACATATATATATATATACATATACATATACATATGTGTGTGTGTGTATGTTTGTGTATATATGTGTGTGTATGTATATGTATATGTATATATATATATGTACACGCACGCGCACATACACACACACACATAGAGTAACATAAAAGAATGTCTAAAGGGCCACCAAAAACCTTGTTGGACTATTAAAAAATGGATTAAAAAATCCTTGGATATCCTAAGTACTTTTCAAAAAGTTCACATATCACATACCTACCGGGAAGCAAATGGGCTTGCAGACTATTTTTCTAATGAGGGAGTCTGGGATGATAGTGAAATGATATGGCACCTAGGTGATCGTTAACCTGCAAAAGTAAATGTCGTGTTGAGATATAATTTATCTCAAGCACAGAGAACCATCCCATCTATTGAATAATGAGGACATATCTCGAGATGACAGGCATTTCCATTATTGTGAGGAGAGTTATTAATTTGTGGAGAATTATAATGCTTATTTTTTATAGTACTTTGCATGCTTTCTTGGTTCTCTCCAATATTTTTTGGTGTATTTCTATTCTACACATTGGTCTCTTCACCATTTCTACATCTATGGGAGGAGATAGGAGAAGGGTCGAACCTCTAGACTATGAAGAGTTTAGGAAAGTGTTGGCATATGTGTAGAGCTTGATGACATGATGATATTGTATGTTGGCATTGATGTCAATATGCTGAAGTATGAACTAGTTTATTGTAGTAAGCAAACCGGCAAGAGACCGAGTATGATGTTGTGAACTGGTATATGTGAAAAAGTGAAGTGGTATGTTTGTTCAAGGTGAACCAGTATGTTGGAATGAGAACCGGTAAATGGAAGTTTTGTATTGGGGTTTCATTTGACATGACTACAGGTTGGTAGTATCAGCTTTAGGGTTTCCGGTTGATGTATTCCAAGCTTGTGCGTTTCAACCAATGACATCTTGTGATGATTTAGCATTGTAATGAAGACCAAATAAGTGTTGCCACGTCAACCTTGTGTGTGTGAAGGATTTCCTTGAGGATATTGCATGGAGATTGATCCTATCTACCTCAGGAATGTGTGAAGTCTCTATAAACGGTGGAGAATGTGTGATGGGTTATCGACTTCCTGAAGTGGCAAAGAATGAACATTGGAGAATGCCTTGAGATCTTTTCAAGACTATTGTATTCAATATAGTGTGATTAATGGTCATGATTGAATTGACTGAATTGTTAAACCTAAATGTTTAGGGTTTAAGGTTTATGCTATCAACTTTTCTGTTTCCTATAAGGTTGATGATGTTTTTCATTTTGAAGTTGTTGGAAAATGTTATGTGAGTATCCAAGTGAAGACATACTTGATTCTTGCCAGACCAGAGAAGTGTGTTGATAACTGTAGAGTGTGATTGTAGAAGAAAAGGAGCTAAAGAGGATTTGCCTTGGCATTGTGTGTAGTTATCATATCAGTGTATTACCTATTGACTTTTAAACATTTCAGTAGTTGGAAAATCCCTTAACCGGGCAGCTTTAATAGGCTTTTATGTAAATCCTTTAACAGTGTGACTCAATTCAATGAGTTATTCAAATCCTCTTGCGAGGTAACCTTTAACAGGGTTCTAACCTTTAATCGAGTATTTAACCATCCCTTAACTGGATGATCCCTAGTAGGATCAATTCCTAGTAGAACCTATTGTAAAAGTAATTAACCAGACAAGCCTCCTAACAGAGCGGACTTCAAAAGAGTTCAAAGAACAACTTGTGGGTATTCATCCCCACCGTGGTTTTTCCCAGTTGGATTTCCACGTGAAAAATCAGTGTATCATGTGTGATGCTTTTCATGCGATGCTTTAATATTTTCTATCAAGTGGTAATGCATGCTAAACCAGTAGTCTTTGCATTTCTGATGTATTACCTATTTATGCATATGAGTGTAGTGGAAAGGAGATGTTAGGTGTGGTGAATATCTAAGTGATAACCGGTTTATGTTTGTCACAGTCATTCTTGGTTTTACCGGTAGTACTTTGTTTTGGATCGGTGTTACTGTTTACTAGTTAAGTGTAGTCTTCGCAGTCAAATTGGTTCAGGGAAAGTTTTTATTTGTACCGATTCACCGCCCCCCTCTCAATACCGGTTTGGTACTAACTGTTCATCATTATTCATCAATTGGTATCAGAGCATCTTCGAGGTCCTCTGTGTTGTAAGCTTAACCGCATGGGAAAAAGATCCTACTCTAATGATGAAGAGGGAATGTCCAAAGTTCAACAGAGATAACTTTAAAATATGGAAGGAAAAAATGAAGATATACATCAGAAGCATGGGTTCTCAACATTGGAACTATGTTGAGAATACTTATGTTATTCCTACCGGTACTCTCACCGATGATCAAAGAAGAGAGATTCAAGAGAATGGGCAAGTCATGGAAGCCCTAATCAACAGTCTATCTGACATTGAGTTTATTGATGTTCAAGATAAAGATAATCCCAAAGAAGTATGGTATTCTCTGTAGAATATCTATGGCGATGATGGGCATGTGAAACAAGCTAAGGAAGAGAGCCTTAGGGGAAAGTTTGAAGACATGCAGATGGTTGAAGGAGAGACCATTCAACAATATGGAATAAGAATCAAAATTGTTGTTGGAGACATCAAGAGTGCAGGGGGTAAAATAGATGATTCCACTATTGTTAGCAAAGTCTTGAGATCCTTATTACCAATCTATGCAATAAGGGTTGCTACTATTCAGGAGTTTAGGTCTATAGATAAGACAAAGGTATCCCTAGACTCCATCATTGTTAAGTTGATGACTTAAGAGCTAAATAATTATGATGGCAGTATTCAGAAGTCTGAATCAACCTTTAGAGCATCTGCTGCACCTTCTAGAAAGGGTAAAGAAGCTAGTTCCAGTTGTGAACCAAGACAAAGCAAATAAATGGATGATGAGGAGATCCTGATGGAATTTGAAGCTCTTCTTGCCAAGAGACTTCCTAAGGGAACTAGTAAATACAGAGGTAAGCTCCCTTTGAAGTGCTTTTCTTGCAATAGGATATGACACATTGTTGTAAGCTGTTCTAATGGTGATAATATGGACAAACCGAAGAAGTTCAAGAAGTTCAAAGGAGGAAACAAGAGAAACTATTTTGTAGCAGTTGATGAAGGTGTCACTGATGAGGAATCAGAAGATGAAGAAAGTGAAGACATTGTGTTTGTAGCAATTAAGGAAGATGTGTCAGATAAGAAGGCTCTTGTCTCCCACTTTGATAATTCCAATGAGTGGATTATTGACAATGGTTGTTCTCACCACATGACTAGTGACGGCAGTAAGTTTATGTCTCTAGAAGAGTATGATGGTGGTCTGGTCCAATTTGGTAATGATGCACCATGTATGGTAAAAGGCAGAGGATCCATCTCTCTGAATGGAAAAAGAAGTGTTGATAATGTGTATTGGGTAGAAGGTCTCAGACACAACCTTTTGAGTGTTGCCCAGTTGAATGATAATGGACTCACTCTAGAATTCAGAGATGGAGTGTGTAAAATAAAAGGTAAGAGTGGTGAACTGATGGCCACTGGTATGTAGACCAGAGGTAACCTATTTTAGTTGAATGCAAATATTAGTACATGTCTAATGGCTAAGTTTGATGATAGCTAGATATGGCACAAGAGACTCTACCATGTAAACTTTGACAATATTGTGAAGGCCAGTAAGATCAAGCCAGTTAGAGGATTGTCTGTGTTGAGCTAATCGAAGAATCCTTTGTGCAGAGAGTGTCAACTGGGGAAAATGTCTTCCTCAACCTTCAGAGGTAAATCTTTCACTGCAGACAATTTACTTGATCTTGTGCATACTGATTTGTGTGGTCCTATGAAAACTAGGAGTGTGCAGGGAGATAGGTATTTTATGATTCTTACTTATGATTGCTCAAGAATGATGTGGGTCACATTCTTGAAAGATGAGTCTGAAACTTTTGGAAAATTCAAAGCCTTCAGAGCACTGGTTGAAAAAGAAAGCGGTAAGAGGATTAAGTGCCTAAGAACTGATCAAGGAGGAGAATTCACTTCCGGTGAATTCAAAAATTACTGTGAAGAGAATGACATTAAGAGGAAACTTTCTTCCCCCCAGACTCCATAGCAGAGAGGAACAACTAGATTGTAGTTGAAGTAGCCAGAACAATGTTGATCCAAGGAAAATTTTCTCACACTTTTTGGAGAGAAGCAGTGAGCACTATAGTCTACGCAATGAACCGAGTACTCATCAAGAAAGGTAAAGATAAAACTTCTTATGAGTATTGGACTAGTAAGACACCAGTGGTAAGCTACTTTAGAGTGTTTGGTAGCAAATGTTATATCAAGAGGAGTGAACATCAGAGCAAGTTTGATGCAAAATGTGATGAGGGAATATTCCTAGGGTATTCCACTAAAAGCAAATCTATCAAATGTTTCAAAAATAGGACTCAGAGAATTGTTGAAAGTATCAATGTTAGAGTTGATGAAACCTTTGAGAAACCTGAGGAAACTGACAATGAGCAAATGGTAGATGAACCTATTGTAACCTTCTATGAATCGGTTGCAAAATAGCCTAGTACCAATAACAGTGCTTCTACACTTGTAGATGCTGATGCTGATGAAGATGAGGATGAAGAAGAAAAGCAAGAAGAAACAACTAAGATCATTCCTAGGTATGTAAAGATGAATCATGATCCAAAGCAGATCATAGGAGACAAGGATGCAGGAATTCTTACAAGAAGAAAGGTAAGAGAAAACTCTTGCATGATCTCTGAATTTGAGCATAAAAAATTTAAAGAGGCACATAAAGATGAAGATTGGATCGAGGCAATGGAAGAGGAACTTGACCAGATAGAAAATAATGGTACATGGTCTTTGGTACCCAGAACTGAGCATAAAATATCATAGGCACCAAATGGGTTTTGAGAAATAAGTTGCATGAAGATGGCACAGTGGTAAGAAACAAAGCCAGACTGGTGTGTAAAGGATATTCTCAAGAAGAAGGAGAAGACTATGAAGAAAACTTTTCTCTAGTAGCTAGATTGGAAGGAGTTCATATGCTTCTTGCATATGCAACTTTCAAGAGATTCAAAGTATATCAAATGGATGTAAAATTTGCATTCCTAAATGGAATACTTGAAGAGGAGGTGTATATAGAGCAACTAGATGGGTTTTCCCTATCAGAAGATAGTGACATGGTGTGTAGGCTACATATAGCCATGTATGGATTGAAGTGGGCACCTAGAGCATGGTATGAACACTTACACTCCCATCTTGTGAACATTGGATTTGAAAGAACAAGTGAAGATAGCAATATCTATCTGAAGTCAGAAGGAGATCAAATTCTATTCTATGAGGTATTTGTTGATGACATAATTTTTGGTGGAGATGAAAAGATGAGTCATCATTTTACAGATGAGATGAAAAAGGAATTTGAGATGTCACTTATAGGGGAGATTAAGTTCTTCATTGGACTACATATTCAACAAATGAAAGACAGAATATTTATCACTCAGTCTAAGTATGTCAAAGAGGTGTTGAAGACCTTTGGCATGGAAGATAGAAAACTGGTTGGCACACAGATGGTGACTGGTTGTAAACTATCAAAAGAGGATGACTCACCATTGGTGAATGAGAAGGAATACCGATCAATGATTGGTAAGTTGCACTATGTAATACATAGTAGACTGGACATTACACATGCAGTAGGCATTACTGCATGGTTCCACAAAATTCCAAGAGAATCCCACTTGGTAGCAATCAAGCAGATTCTTAGATATCTAAAGGGAACTATTGACTATGGATTATGGTATCCATACAGTAATGATTTCAACCTGAAAGTGTTTACAGATGCTGATTGGGTTGGTAATGTGGATGACTAGAAAAGCACAACCAATGGTGCATTCTTTCTTGGTGGTAGACTGGTCTCATGGATGAGTAAGAAGTAGAGTTGTATCTCTTAGTCTATAATAGAAGCAGAATATGTAGCAGCTTTTATGAACTGCACCCAGACAATCTGGATGAAGCATGTATTAAGTGGATTCAAAGTTTTTGTATCTAAACTGGTAAGTATATTTTATGACAACACAAGTGCAATCAACATTTCCAAGAATCCAGTTTTGCATGCTAGAACCAAGCACTTCAAGCTCAAGTATCATTTCTTGAGGGAAAAGGTTCAGAACAAAGACGTTGTACTGGAACATGTTTCCAGTAAGGAGCAGTTAGCAGACATATTCACCAATTCTCTACCGAAGGCTACATTTACCTATTTCAGAGGTGAATTAGGGGTGCTGCCCCTTCAAGAGGTGAACTAAAGGTGTGTGCTCCACATCAGTCATGTATTGCATTGATAAATCTTTTTCAGGATTGGTGTGTTGAAGAATGCTAGAAGGAGCAACATAGTGGGACATAGCTATTTGTGCCTCCACTTTGGCATTGTTGTCAAAGAGGGAGAAGATGTGAACTAGAGAGGATATCTGCAGTATTGGGGAGAAGAACATGCGAAGCAGATAGATATATTTGTATATTTCCATCAATGCCAAAGGGGGAGATTGTTGGCATATGTGCAGAGCTTGATGACATGATGATATTGTATGTTGTCATTGATGTCAATATGCTGAAGTATGAACCAATATATTGTAGTATGCAAACCAGAAAGAGAACAAGAATGATGTTGTGAACTAGTATATGTGAAAAAGGGAAGCGCTATGTTTGTTCAAGGTGAACCGGTATGTTGGAATGAAAACCGGTAAATGGAAGTTTTGTATCGGGGTTTCATTTGGCATGACTACCGATTGGTAGTCTCAGCTTCAAGGTTTCTGGTCGATGCATTCCAAGCTTGTGTGATTCAACCAATGACATCTTGTGATGAGTTAGCATTGTAATGAAGATTAGATAAGTGTTGCCACATCAGCCTTGTGTGCGTGAAGGATTTCCTTGAGGATCTTGCATGGAGATTGATCCTATCGACCTCGGGAATGTGCAAAGTCTCTGTAAACGGTGGAGAACACGTGATGGGTTATCAACTTCTTGAAGCAACAAAGAATGAACGTTGGAGAGCATATTGAGATTTGTTCAAGACTATTATATTCAATACAGTGTGATTAACGGTCAAGATTAAATCGACTGAATTGTTAAACCTAAATGTTTAGGGTTTAGGGTTTATGCTACCGAACTATCTGTTTCCTATAAGGTCGATGATGTTTTTCATTTTGAAGTTGTTGGTAAATGTTATGTGAGTATCCAAGTGAAGAGATACTTGATTCTTGCTAGATCGGAGAAGTGTGTTGATACCTGCAGAGTGTGATTGTAGAAGAAAAGGAGCTAAAGAGGATCTGCCTTGGTATTGTGTGTTGTTATCATATCAGTGTATTACCTGTTGAATTTTAACCATTTCAACAATTGGAAAATCCCTTAACTGAGTAGCTTTAATAGGCTTTTGTGTAAATCCTTTAATAGGGTGACTCGATTCAATGAGTTCTTCAAATCCTCTTGCGAGGTAACCTTTAACAGGGTTCTAACATTTAACCGAGTATTTAGCCATCCCTTTACCAGATGATCCCTAGCATGATCGGTTCCTAGCAGAACCTATTGTAAAAGTCTTTAACCGGACAAGGCTCCAAACAGAGTGGACTTAAAAAGAGTACAAAGAACAACTTGTGGGTATTCATCCCCATTGTTCTTTTTCCCAATTGGGTTTACACGTGAAAAATCAGTCTGTCATGTGTGATGCTTTTCATGTGATGCTTTAATATTTTGTATCACGTGGTAATGCATACTAAACCAGTAATTTTTGCATTTCTAATGTATTACCTATTTATGCATATGAGTTTAGTGGAAAGGAGATGTTAGGTGTGGTGAATATCTAAGTGATAACAGATTTATGCTTGTCACAGTCATTCTTGGTTTTACTGGTAGTACTCTGTTTTGGATTGGTGTTACTGTTTACTAGTTAAGTGCATTCTTCGCAGTCAAACTGGTTTAGGGAAAGTTCTTGTCTATGCTAATTCATCCACCCCTCTCAATACCAGTTTGGTGCTAACTATTCATCATTATTCATTAGAAAGATCCCACAATATGGAGAATTTTTGAAATGAGGGGGCCTCACCCCTTTCATTGAGAAGCTACATGGGTTTCATGTCAATGTCATTAGGAAATTTGCCAAGGGTTATAAGGATGGACACATTCAGTTGGTTGGAAATGATTTCAAGATTGATGAAAAACTTGTGGAGGAGGTTACTAGTTTGTCTTTGGAAGGAGCCAAGTTTTACAGTGACAAGCAGTTGTTGGATGTGGTAGTCAAGAAATTTCCTAAAGAGAACAAAGAAAGGAAGAAATTGGCCAAAGTCTCCAAAAGTAGCTATGATACAGATAATATCAAAATTGTTTCGCACTTTATGCTTACGGTTATCATGAAATATATAACCCTAGATGGTAGGTTCACTAGAGATTTTGGGCACCATTTCATTTTATTGAACCATTTTAGGCACAAAGTGCAGATTTCGTTTCCTTTTTTTCATAATATTCCTTTAATGCTAGTATTAAATGGTACAAGAAAAACAAGAAAAACTTGATCTTTCATTCTAGAGGATTACTATAATTAATTTTTGAATATATTAAATCACAACCCTCTCCTTCCTTACGGGTCCCTAATTCTTCCTATGATACTAAGGTGGAAGAATATGGGAGTCACTTCTCTGATGAGGAGGATTGGTACACCAAAATGGAAGAGTTCAACTCTAATTCGAAGGAGAAAAAGAAGTTAGGCCATAGTTCAAAGAAGACTAGAAATTCTCCTGTCTTTGTAACTAATTCTAAATTTGGGTTGTCCTATCATACCATGCCTGAAAATATGTGCCTGTTACTAATAGGACTTAGATATTTTCTTTTCCTAGTGACCTCAATGTAGATTCCCCTTATCTTAATTTGGATAGAGAAATTTTGGATGATGTTCTTGCCATAGCCCATGTTTAAGCAGTCGACAATTCCAAAAAACAGAAATGGGTCTTCAATGAAATCAAAGAGGTCAATATAAAGATTCATGTTGTTAATAGTAAACAAGATAGCTATAGTGCTAAACAATGGAGTGTAGAACAAAGGAAATCTATTGTTGAGTCCATGCAAAATACTATTCATTGTTAATGAACTCAAGAAAGATTGTGACAATAAGAATACAAAACTAGAAGAGAAACTCAAGAAGGATTAAAATAGATAGAAAATAAGTTCCAAAAATTCAATGACAACCTTATATCCTTTGTGACATACAACCATAAAGTGGTTAAGAGTTCAGCGGAAAGCATCAATACTATAGTTGGGAAGCTTGAAGGCCTCCAGCAAGAAGGGGTGGTGGTTGATGTGGATTCAATTGAGAAGATGCAAAATGAGAATAGAGGTCCCTCCAAAAGGACTAGAGCCAATTTGAAGAAGAAAGTCACCAACCAAGACATTGTGGATTTGGAAAAGAAAGTCCTTAATATGACTCAGTTGGAAGCAAAGGCAATGAAGGCACTCAAGAATTTTCTCTAGGTTTTCTTTAGTTTGTTGTTTTGTTTTTGGTTTCTAGTTTTTGTTGTATTTTAATTGTTGGGTCTAATATGTCTATCTTTTTAAGCAGTGTTTTATAAAAAGGGTTTTGGGCCCCTTGAAAACCTGCTTGTTCCTTTATCAAAAATAATTTATATAAATAGAATTGAGATGTAGTTGGCATATGTGCTTTTCAAAGAATCATAATTGAATTATACATTTTAAATAATTTTATAATAATATATAATGATGGTAATACCCTAAAAATGGTCATCTAAACCATAAGCCCCTAATCTCGATTCCATTACCAAGGTCCTAACCAAAGACAATTAAATAAATCTTGAGCACACAATTAATTCTTTAATCATCAAATGTCACATGGCAAATTAATCAACCAATATTAATTTAATATTTATTTAATTAATTGATCATTCCAAATAAATCATTTTTAACAATTATCCTATTTATTTTATTGAATATCCTAACATATTTAATGAAATAAATCAATTTGCCATTAAATCATCAAAAAGAGGAATTAATTTTTAAAAAAAAGAATAAAAAATTGAGAAAAGAAATCAATTGGAGATAATCTTGAAAAACAAATTAAAAATTGATAAATAATCTCAAAGAAAACAATTAAAACAATTAAATATTAAAATTGAATGAAATAGAGAATTAATCATTTTTTTCCGCTTTTATCTTAATTTTAGTTCAATTTCGTTTAAAATTGAGAAAAGCATCCAATCACATCAATTCACCTAGATTGTGCTTCCTCTTGGAAAATCTTGACCACGCATCATCATTTGATCTCAGCCTTTGGTTTCTTTCTGAATTATTAAGGCTCTCATCTCTCATTCAAAAATCTTGGAGAATATATTGTTATTATGTTGTTTTTGCTCTAGGTTCATTGAGAATTTGCATTGAGATATTGCATATTAGTTATTTCATATTCATTAAATCATTTAGCTTAAATATTCATATATTGCTTAAATCATGTTAGATTAATCTTGCATATCTAGCTTAAATCTTGCATCCATTTAGCTCATATTCATGCTCATATAGGTTTAAAAATCCTTCATTTAGGTGTTGTCTAGTCACTGGATAGCTTAGCAATTTGAGAGCAATCTAAATTCGCATCTACTAGAAGGCAATGGGTCGCTTTGTAATGGTTTATTATTCATTGATTATTGATTTACTAACCATGCATCTAATTACTTAATTGAAGTGTTGTGTCTTGCAGCTTACAGATACAGATCCACTTTTCACACACACATTTTTGGCACCCACCATGGGGCAAAAGACTGCTATTTCAACCTCAATTTTTTTTTTAATCCTGCAGGTTTCATCCATACAATCTCTGTGAAATATCGTACAAGTGTTATTACTGCATCGTACGACATTCTGTCAAAGCCTTTTATTTGTCATACGAATCAGAAAAGGGTGTTGTACGAAATTCTGTTCTGAATATCCAATTTTGTCTTCTGTCGTTTTATGCTCAGTTCTAACTTGTACAATAAAAGCCTTTTGTCGTTTTACTTTGTGATAATTGTCATATAATGTTGTATTCTGTTGGGCTAAAACAAGTTTCACTTTTCTGGTTTTCTATTCAATTTTGATTATGCTAATGCTAACCCTAAATCGTCTTCTATCTATCTGATATTTTCACAGCCTAACCAATTTTTTGCAAGACGCTTGTCAAAGAATTTATCAATCAAACATACATCTATCAAAGAATAAAAACAACATGACTACTAATACGTTGTTTTTGTAGGTTGCCTAAAGAGAGTCAACTAAACATCATGTATTCTTTAAATTCATTTTTAGGCACCTAACTTGCTATTTGGTTAAAGAACAAATTTGTATTTCATGTTTTAAAATTTTTTTGAGATGTGGGAGAGTATGCTCTTGTCTATATAGACAATCAAAAATCCAGACCCTTGAGGCATTTTATTTAAGTTTGAGATTTGCATAACTTTAACGGGCTTGCCCTCCCGAGGAACTAATAACTCTTAAAGCCATTACGGTTGGTGAGAAGGGAACGACCCAAGTGGGAATGGCTAAACACCAAGTACTCCAACCCACTATAAAATAAATGTGATTTGATGAAAATCAAGTCAACGACAGTGCTCGGGAATAGCTCTCCTTTGTACCTTCGGGTATATTAAACCTTGGTTTTCAGGGATAGGAGACCTTTAAATTGAGTTTATACCTCGACATGCCAAATGGACCCCTTACTAGTTCCAATTCAAATTAGAAGCTACCCGATTCACCTCCGAAAGGTTAATAATCTTTGTGCGATAATCTTTGTGCAAGAGAGATAGTAACTCTCCCAAGACACTTGCCATATCATGCCCCCATTAGCATTTGGAGTCGGCTAATATAGCATTGAGAATCCATTGTGTGAGACTCAGTGGTCATATTTTGATTATCTATTGGGTGTGTACCTAAGTCAACAAGCAAAGTTTTTCTTCTCTAAGACAAATTCCATAGGGTTTGCATGTTGTGATTGAAGTTATTGTTTGTATTGCATGTTTTTTGTGTCTTCATCCTTGAAACTAAAACTAGAATACCAAAAATGGAGAAAACAATACCAAATAACTAAGTGTTAAACTCTATCAGTGTCAAAAACTAGTCTTTGTCAGTCAGTGAAAACTCAATCCACCTCAAAATTGGTCATACTCAGTCATCGAAAACTCAACATTTAATCTCTGTCCAGACACAATCGTATATGCCCTCTATTTTATTGCTCTACTACATATCTTCTGTCGTACGAGATTCCATCAATCCTAATAGTCTGTCATTTAAGCCTGCATTCTGTATCGTACGATACCTGATTGTCTGTCGTTTGGGTTTGAGAACTATCATTTTATCCTAAATCCCATGTTGTACAATAAACCCTTGCATTTATTAGTTTGTCATTTCAGACATACCCATCTGTCGTATGGTATTAGGTAGCAACTCGTACGAAACAGTATTGTTATTTTCTGAAGCTCTTATACTATCATCCGATCCTAGAAATCCTATCATACGAATCTCTTATTTTGCTAGTTCAAAATAGTCAACCTTCCCAGATCAGTCTATAGCAAGCATAAAACTAGTTTTCATCCTCCTGAACATAAAAAATCTTGATAGTGTACCCCTGCCACTGCATTGCATGATTTTGTCGATCATCTCTCAGCTAGTTAAAACAACATCTTATCAAACCTAAGTTAACCTAGATAACGTCTTACACATGATAGATCATTCCTGAAACCAAATGAGATCTTAGTTACTTCAGTCAATCATTATGTTAAATGAATAACTAGCTACAATTTGATCTTGACTTCTGTAACACATCTAGCTCTTGGTCCCATCGGTTGTAAATGCCTATTCAAACCAGAAGTTCTTGCAACAAAATAGACATAGGAAAAGGAACACCCTTTTCATCAAACTACAATCCATTCTTTGTAGAAGACCTTGTCTCAAATAAACTGTCATCGTCACAAATACCAGTTTACGATATACCAATCTTTGGTTAGCCCCTATCTCCCACCATGTCTGGAGAAAGGCAAGAAATCCAAGCTAGTAAATGAGACACTTATGACAACCTCAACAATCATGCCACTGAAAATGAGTCCTCATCAACTGAATCTAAAGCCTCTGAACCTCTAGAGGTCAAAATACATAAATGTCAAAATGATAAAGATTTCTAAAAAATGATGAAGGTTATCATGGCTAGAGAAAAAGAAGAACATTTCCTAGAACTAGCAAAGCAAGGTGCCAAGCCTCCTACTGGTTATGATGTGGAGGCCCTTATCACTAAAGAGGAAGAGAAACCATTGGGAATGCTAAACAAACAAATACAAGCATTACAAATTGAGGTCACAGAACTAAAAAATAAAGATAAATCACCAAAATAATATTCTCTGGACACAATATGTCCATTCCCATTCGACAAAAACCTTTTACATGCCTCCATTTCCCTCAAAAGTAGAAATGCCTAAGTTTGACAAATATGACGGGAATACAGATCCTCAAGATCATATCAGAGAATTTTGTGCTTTATGTATGGATTTCATGCACGACCAGACGTATCTCATGCACCTTTTCTTGAGAATTTCAGGGGGGCAAGCTATGGAATGGTTCTCAAGTCTACCTATGGGAATAAAAAATTATAAAGAATTAATCCAACTATTCCTACAACAATACTCCTATAACATTCGTCACCCAATCACTATGATAGAGCTTTGCAATACCAAACAAAAGACAAGAGAACCCTTTCTCACTTTTCTCCAACAATGGAGAAATATGTTCTCTAGATATTCACAGACTATTCCAAATCTTGAGAAGATAGATATCTTTGTCAACAACTTAATCCCTGAATTGAGATACAATGTCTAGATGCAAGTACATCCTTCATTCAACAAAATGGTAGATAATGGAAGATGTGCTTATAAAAAAGGGAGATATATCACTTTGGAAAGAAGCATCGCGAGGTTCTAGTTCTAAATAAAAGAGAAAATACTGGAAATATGACAAAGATAACAACAAAAATGTTGTTAATGATGGAGTTGTAGACAATATTAAAGCAAAGACAAAATCCACAATATTTAACTTGGCTAGTGGCACACAAGCACTCAAGGGAGCTGAAACTGCAACATAAAATCCTCTGAAGAAAGAAAGAGAATGGTTTAAAGAGAAACCTTGGCTTTCAAATCCTAGGCATGATTTTACTCCTCTAGATAAATTGTATGAATCAACATTTAAAACTTTATTGGTGAATGATCTGATAACATTGCTAGACAACTCTAGACCATATGACCTAGAAATTAAACCCAAATGGTGGAGAGGAAATGAGTAGTATGACTACCATTGGAACAAGGGACATAACATAAACAACTACATGAAACTCTGACATGAAATTCAAGATCTCATCAACGTTGACAAAATCATTGTTGGAAATCACATGACTAATGTTGATCATAAGACCTTTAAAGATCCTTTACCAAATTATGAACAAGGAGATTCCTCAAAATCCAAGGGAGGTGCTAGAGTCAATTATACCTACACTAACAACGATAATGTGATCAACATGATTGAATCTTCCCAACCTGAATATTGCAATTTGATCATAATCAAAGATAAACAAAATCAAGCACAAACTGCTAATGGTGTGACCCATGCTCAAAAGAAAGTTACTCTCCAAGAAGTTAGTTCCTCAATTTTTGATCAAACAACATCAAACCTACCAACTCCTTCAAACAGACAAACAGACACAATCATGACCAAATCAAAATAGTTGGCTTCATCATCCTCTCCTGATTATAGTATTGTTGAACAATTGAAAAGAACCAATGCTTAAATCTCCATTTTGGAATTGCTTAAGATCTCTTCTACTCATAGAGAGAGCTTGGACAAGGCTTTGCTCACCACTAGTGTCCCTAAAGATTTAGATGTAGATCAGTTTCAATCTATGGTGGGTCACCTGACTTCGCATCATTACCTCACTTTTTCTGAAGAAGATGATAACTCACTGAATCACCCACATAACCAACCGTTACACATTGAAGCTATTACACATTGAAGCTATGATCCATAAACATCGAGTTAAATGTGTTTTGATAGATGGAGGTGCTGGGTTGAATATCTGTACCTACAATCTACTGACACAACTGGGATTTTCTAAAAACATTATTGATCCAACAAAGAAAATATCAATCAAAGCTTATGATGAAGAAGAAAGAACCTCTAAGGGTTTGGTACTATTACCAATAAGGGTAGGACCTATAGAAAGAGATTTTATTTTTCAATTCCTTGATTTTCCTCTTTCATACAACATCTTACTAGGCAGGCCATGGATTCATGAAATGAAAGCAGTGCCATCTATGTATCATCAGTGCTTGAAATTTCCTTATAATGGAGTTGAAGTCAGTATTCCTGCTGATACAAGCTATACCTGCAATGTATTAACATAGAGTGATGATGCTTTTGTTCCTCATAATTGAGCAGCCTGTACAGCTGAAAGTTCAGAATCTTTGCTAAAAGATCTAGAGAAGAAATTGAAAATCACAAACATCGGCATGGATGGCTACAAGATAGAGCCTGTACTCTCGCTAATGTCTCTTCCTCCATCACCAAGATAGTTAGGAAAACCATCAGAGGATATGAAGCCACAAATTTCAACTCCAAAAATCATTTATGATGGTCTCTTTATACAGTCCTCTACTTCCCCTATAGATGAAATAGAAGAGGATGCTACTCTCAAATGGCTTTTCAAAGAAGATAGCACAAATGAAGAAATATAACATTGTGAGTTTTTCCCGACACAATATGGTCCAGGCTATAAGATGCTTGAACGCATGGGATATTCAAGTACCAGTCCTCTAGGCAAGTGTTTAGAAGCTATTGTTGAATCTATTTAGTTACAAACTAAGTCTGCCAATGATAAAGTTGGACTAGGATATGATCCAAGAAAGTCATCAGATCAGAAACAGACATCTCACCATCAATTTAAGTGGATAAAAAAGGTACTACCTTCAATATCATAGGAAATTAATACTCAACAAACTTAGGAAGAGTGTGACGATGAACAAGAAGAATTGCCAACCCAAAGAGAGGAAGTAGATGGTAATCAAGTTTCAATTGTATCAGCTATAATACCATAGGAAGTAGAAGTCCCAGAGAATATGAGAGAAGTATACAGAACCAAAGAATTGTTTGCGCCACTGAACATTCCAGTCACATATATTGGCAGACAACAAGTAGATGATTCAGAAATTGATTCAAATGAGTATGAATGGGGTCCAGACCATCTTTCAGATACATCTCCTGTAGGAACCCTCGAAGAATCTAGTGATATCGTAGATGACACACAAGAGCTGGTACACTTAAAGATGCAAAAGGAAATAGAAGAAATCAGATTAAAAAGACAAGAAGACTATGAACTACAGCCGGAGGAAGAATGGCCAAAAGAAATTTCTTCACCTACTAACTCTTCCCCTAA